>NW_008708986.1:2339312-2539259 GCF_000327385.1 Lottia gigantea
CCCCCCCCCCCCCCCCCCCCCCCCCCCCCCCCAATTAATATATTTGGCAGAAATTCTCATGCAAAACTATACAATTTGATTCCGAGGATCATTATGATAAATTCAATCTTGGATAATCATAAGAAGAATTGGAATGTACTAGTGGTCGCTTGACTTACAAATAGCAATGCAATAGGTGATAGAGGTTGATTTTGAATTAGCTCACCTGTAGCAAATTTGATCTAAATATTTCACATTCTACAGACATGTCAGTTAAATCAAGTCTACTTGAATCAGGGGGAGTAACTACTATATTCTCTTGGCTATTCTAAGGAAAATAATAATGATATATAATAAAGAGAAATGTAAATTAAGTTCTCAAAACATTCATTTAAATTATTAGAAAAGATTAACTTACTTACATAGGGTAAGGGTCTCGAGTTTTAATTTCAACATAACACAAAGCTTTTCCTCACGTCAAAATTTCCATCTTGAATCACTTACCGATGGAAATAGGCTCAAGATACTATTCTAGCTGGCACATAACATGCTCAGCCAATGCAGCTCTTTAAAAAATCACAAACATGTCTAATGAAGAATGTGTTACCTGTGGTGTTTTTGGAAGTAGAAGTTGTGTTACTCTATCAGCAATTCTTCTTTTGGCTTCTTCTCTATTCAACTTAAGAATCAAAGGTATATCTTCAGCACAACTAAAATAGAAAATTGGAGAATCCAAAAAATCAATTTCACTTGTATGCTGTACTGATTTGCACACGTTTTGCAAAATGAGACGCAATGCAAGGAGAGAAATTTCTAGAGAAAAAGTGATGACAAGCCCTTTGTACATCTGTTACTGGCTAAGATTTTTCTTCCTCTAAAATGTCTATCATCTAGTGAAGACCTAATATATTAGCCTAATTTAACGCTCTGCTTGTCTGGGTTAGTAATCAGTGACCTGAATAGCTGAGTTTGAGTATATAAATTCTACATAAAAAAATGGTAAAATTATACATAAGAATGAATTTTAAAATGAACATTATAACTTACTTTTTTCTATTTCTAGACTTCTTGCCTTGATTTGTTTGTTTCTGACCAACAATAGCTTGATCTTGTATATGCTGCTGTTCAGCAATAGATGTAGATAACGCTAAAGCAAGTTGTGTTTGTTCATCTAATTTACTGGAATAGAAAGAAGATGAATATTAATAAAAATTGTTGTCAAAAAGTTGTCTTTGACTAAGATTAATTCAAAGAAATAAGTTCACCACCATTTTAAAAATATCTGTTTTGAAAACAACCATCTATATATTATTAACAAAAAATATTGCATATCAAAAATGTATTAACATAAGATGGACTCCTCATGTATTTAGATTTGTGATGGACACTATCTGTATAAGAAAAGCAAACATACTTTTTCGGTTCAGTCACACGTTTGGATCTCTTATCTTCATTAGAGGCAGGTGCCGCTGATTTTAGCCTTAATAACCTAAAATACACAAGCTAAAATAATGGTATCATGTATATTAAATACCAATGTAATGTGTTAAATGAGTAGATAAGTTAACTTATTAAGAGATAAATTATATGGATAGGAAAGGCTCTGGTGCATTTCTATAACATTTGTGACATTAATCTGGTTAAGTTTTCACGAAACACATACGAAAATTACAAAACTCCCAGTATATATATATTACTGTTAAGGGAACATAACAAACAGAATTACCGTAATGAATTAGGTATAACACCTGCAGCAATTTCTACATTTCTCTCTTCTTCTTGATTCTTAATTAAAGCAAGTAGTTTCTCAGTTGTTACACTCATTTTAACAGAACATTTCTTCATGTGACTTTTTCTCGACTAAAATATAACAGTACTTCAAATGATGATATGGCAATGTTTAAAAAAAGAAATAAGCCAGTTTAATTTACTGTAAATTTTCTCAAAACGATTGAATTTTAAATCTGACAAGTACTCTAAGTATATAGAAATATGTTGCAATAGATGGTATAGCTGATACTTAGAGGTCTGTATTCCTTTTTCGGTTCAATGATAACAATTTACAATTCTGGGCTCCTTTCCACGAAAAATCTTACAATCAATTTTGTCATAAATATGATATTTCTCAATGCTAAATTCTACACTTCAGACAAATTCTTATTTGAAGATTTTTTGTGGAATAGGGCTCAATACAAACCTGTGCTGTTTTAAGAGCTTTCCCACAAACAGGACAATCTAAAATGGCTGTCTTAGCTTCTGTCAATAAACGTTTTTTATTTTCTTCCTCTTTTAGTCCTGCTTCTCTCTGAAATATCAGATGTCTTGAATAAATTGATAAGCTATAAAATATTGGTTTTCAGAGCATTCCATAATTCCATCTGTTGCTGTCATCTGCTCCAGAGTCGTTTAATAAAGAATGTTTGATGGAGATCATAGGCGTAGGAGAGGTGGGCAGCTGTTTCCCCAAATATTATCTTTTTGGGCAGTGACCTAAAAACCTCAGGCAGACAAGTAGTGTTTTCACAGACTTGTGCCTTCTGTGATCAGTCATGCCTCGCCGGACAGCTCAATCCTTCAAAATTGTTGGGCAAATCAGTCTCCCACCCTTCCAACAGGTCTTCGGCCCGTATGCTTATGATAGAGAATAAATTATTTTGTTGTATCTTATCAGAGTAATATCAGAATAGTTACAGACCTGATCCATGCAGTGATTTACATGCTGTGAACGACGAGTTGAATTCATGTGTGAAATGTCTTTCTGGCATATCTGACATAACTGATAATCTTTACTCTTTTCATTGTTATCTGAAATTAAATGGTAACTTTCCTGCACCTGCCTGATCAAAATGGTTCAGAAGTCCTTAAGGACTCGAAAGGGGGCCCTTTTATTAAAAATTTCAAATTAGCATACAAAGACCTTACTTCTGCAGTGAGTTGTTAAACAATGAATTCCTATATCGTAGGATCGTTCAAAGATGACCTAATAATTATATTACCTTGACTGTTTGTTCTGACCAATGTAAACTGTTCTTTAAGACACAAACTAATATGTGAGGGCATCTGAGAGGATGGAATTGACTCTCGACATGTTGGACAGGCCTGTTCACTTCCATCAACATTTATTTCTCCTTTAATTATTTCCTTAAAAACATTCAGGGTTCCTTCTCTTTGATCAAGAACTTCTTGTTTAGAGTGAACACCTTTCTGTGGTTTTCTGACTGGCTTAATATGGATCCTGAAGTCTGAAGCCTGATTTTCCTGAAATTGACCCGTTTCATCAAGGTCAACATCAGGGTTCAGGGATTTAGCGACACATGATTTTTTGAATAAAGACAACTTGGCCTTCTTCACTAAAGTTTTACTGTGAGAGTGTTTTGCGTTATCTTTCACTATCTTGAGAGTATTTTCATCATTTTTGTCTGGAGTTGATGATGAACATTCCATTGCCATTGTCTGATAAAATACAGAAAAAACAAATATACATGTATGTTAAATTAGGTATAAAAAGATAGTGGACCACAGCCATATACGCCCACAATGGCATGCGGATGGTAAATATTCAAGATTTTGGGGCAAGGGCAATGACTCTGCTTCTTACGGTCAAAAATAGCTCAAATTCGAACTTTTTTAGAGCGTTTACAAGCAAATGTTAACGGAGGGATAGACGGACGGACGGATCTTCATTTCATGAATATGTATGCACATAGCTAATTTCATTTGATTCCTTCAAACACTCTAGTTTTTAGAGTGTTTAAGAGCAATTGATGTTGATAGAAACACTTACTGTATAGAGGTTAAAGGGCGATAACTCTTCAAAACTGACGTAAGAGGCCTAAATTTTGAAAAAGCCTTATATTTAATCAGAAGTAAACTAAACTTTCTAAAACCTTTCGATTTAGGTCCAATAACATCCATTTTAAGTTTCATCAAAGTCGGTTGAAAACTAAGAGAGTAATAACATATTCAAGATTTTGGGGCAAGGGCAATAACTCTGCTTCTAACGGTCGAAAGTAGTTCAAATTCGAACTTGATCTTTGTTTTATGAATATGTATACACATACCGAATTTCATTTGATTCCATCAACAAATCTTGTTTTTAGAGCGTTTACAAGCAAATGTTGATGGAGGGACAGACAGGTGTGCCGACACAATATACATCCACATAGAGAGATGTGGACGTATAAAAAAGGAAAAGTGAGTTTAGAGAATTTGAAATGCTGACCATTTTCATTGTATACAAGCCAGTCATTATTGTTTCAAACAATGAATCGCTACTATTCTATTGTACTCATCTAATTAAAATTATAATTTCATAGTTAATGATTGTTTATTAAACAATCAAAATAAGAAAAATCATGGTTTCCAAACCAGGAAATCGTCCAAATTGCTTATTTGAAAACAAATATACTACTTAAACTCATTGGATGGAAATAATGAAATTTTCCAAACCATAAAAAATGTTGCAATGCATGGGATGGAAACAATCAAATGATTTTTCTTATTTTGATAAACAATCATTAACTATGAAATTATAATGTTTGATTAGATGAATACAATTAAATAGTAGCGATTCATTGTTTGAAACAATAATGACTGGTTTGTATACAATGAAAATGGTCAAAACTGATGATTTCCAAATAATCTTGACTGCACAAAATCATTTATTTCCATATAATCTGCTTATTTCAAATAATTTTGTCAAATAATTTAATTCCCACATGGCGCCTTATATTATGCCGCAATATTTCTTAAGTATGGTTTTTACTGGTTTCGGAAACAATATGATGTTTCTTTTTCATGTCACAAAAAACAATAAATGTCTTTAAAAACACTGAGGTCTTTAATATCATGTTTCAAGTTTAAAGTCACCTGCTAAATTTGGTAATTTTTAATCAAGCAATATTACAACATTAAGTAAATACCTTGATTTCAGTATTATTGCCCAGCCCAAGTCTAAGCCATATCAAAATTGCGGCCCAAATTAATTCGTAATGTCAAAACAGTTATTTTGTTTGATTCCATAGGTAAAAAATTGAAAAATTGTTATCTTTTTAAAGAATTTCCACCCAGAAACTTGAATTTCATCATTAAGGTAGCTCTTCCTTTAAGAAAAAAATGACTAAAACAGATTTTTTGTTGGTTTTGGTTCTTATATCATTTAAGTAAGTTTTAAATAGTTAAAAGAGTATGTCAGAAAAATCAAGGTTTTGCCAAGGATTATCTGATAATCCTGGAAAATATTGAAACATTAAATTACTTTGAATTACCATACCTATTCTTTTATTTGGAAGATACATCAGACACAGACACTTTTTGACTGTCCCCAACTTCTTTTTCTGGTGATCTTCTCATAGCTTTAAGTAGTTTTTCATTGGTACGCATCAATCTCTCGATGTAAGCCTTATCTAATTCCTGAATTCTTGTTGCTCTTATATCAAAATAACTGAAATTTAGAGGCGAAGAATGAAAAATATTAATTCTTATGAAATTTCCTATTGAAGGAATCAAATTTTAGTCAAAATATAAATTTCATTTGAATGCCGAAAAATTTATACAGTCAAGTAACCTAATTTCGTGGAAACCTATTATTCGTGGATTTCCGGAAAGGATTAATAATTTACATGAGTGACCTTGCGCAACCTCCGCATTAGTTTGTTTTGATAAACAGGGTTTTCTCTACAATATCAGCTTGTAGAATGAATCCAGTAGTTTCAAGCAAGGTAAAATGTATTAATGTATACTTTGACAAATACAAAATGGCGGATTTCACTTATTACCAAATATCACCACTTTTTATCGGCCGAATTTCCTTATAATCCCAAGCAGTAATCGGAATTCCAAGTATCGTCTGCTAGAATAAATTCCAACGAATGAAGTCACGTGATCAACCAGCGGATTCTGTGTCAGCAGTTCTATGGAACACAAAGTGGACCATATTCTTATGTTGTTTCAGTGACTTTTAGCAATAAATCACACTACGTATCTTATTTTGTCAGTCACTATTTTTTTTTTAAATCGTGGTTCTTTGAAGGAATTGTCACTAGTTATAATGAATTGATATTAAAGATAAATACTAAGAGAAGTTAATTATACCACCCGGTATCTATACAACGTGTTTTTAGACTTATTTATAGATCAAACATTGTACACGAAAATAGGTGAGGCATTCTGCCGCCGTTGCCGAGTTGGTTGCTCATGAAATATGGGTCAAAGTGAAGGATTCATTAAGAAAATCGAAATAAACCAATTTTAATTATTTGGTAGAATATCTGAGGAAACCTCTAAGACATAAAAAAATTTTTCCTTTTGTTTTTAACTTTGACGAAATTCGGTGTTGAATCCTTATATCCACGAAAATAGGTTACACCACTGTATTACAAGCTTGTGGGCTCAATAATAATTTAGACAACATGCATCAGTCTGTCAGACTGTGTTAATGTTGATAATCATTTTTATGCTTACTTACCGTAAAGTGTAAATCAAACCTATTATTCCAAGAAAAACTGATGCTTTAAAGATTTTAGCATATCTATCAACAAGTGTATTTTTCATCCAATATCTTCGATTAATTTCCCGTAATTTCATGATTGCACATTAATTATAACAGAGGCCTAATTTTTTGTTTAATACATATTTTCCTGAAAGATAAACAGATATATCTCTATATAGTCAAATTTGTTATATTACAATAATTACAGTCAAGTAACCTAATTTCGTGGAAACCTATTATTCGTGGTTTTCCGGAAAGAATAAATAATTTAATGAGCGACCTTGCGCAACCTCCGCATTAGTTTGTTTTGATAAACA
The DNA here is from genome assembly GCF_000327385.1 of Lottia gigantea. NCBI lineage: Eukaryota > Metazoa > Mollusca > Gastropoda > Lottiidae > Lottia > Lottia gigantea. The sequence continues at coordinate 2,346,099 of NW_008708986.1, forward strand.
TGGGTTTTCTCTACAATATCAGCTAGTAGAATGAATCCAGTAGTTTCAAGCAAGGTAAAGTGTAATAATGTATACTTTGACAAATACAAAATGGCGGATTTCACTTATTATCAAACGTCACCATTTTTTACCGCCCGAATTTCCTTATAATCCCAAGCGGTAATCGGAATTCCAAGTGTCGTCTGCTAGAATATATTCAAACGAATGAAGTCACGTGATCAACTAGCGGATTCTGTGTCAGCAGAAAATTTCTATGGAACACAAAGTGGACCATATTCTTATGTTGTCTCATTGACTTTTAGCTATAAATCACGCTACGTATCTTATTGTGTCAGTCACTATTTTATTTTAAAATCGTGGTTCCTAGAAGGAATTGTCACTAGTTATAATGAATTTATCTTAAAGATAAATACTAAGAGAAGTTAATTATACTACCCGGTATTCATACAACGTGTTTTTCTAGACTTATTTATAGATCAAACAATGTACACGAAAATAGGTGAAGCATTCTGCTGCCATTGCCGAGTTGGTTGCTCATGAAATATGGGTCAAAGTGAAGGATTCATAAAGAAAATCGAAATAAACCAATTTTAATTATTTTGTAGAATATCTGAGGAAACATCTAAGACATGAATTTTTTTTTTCGGTTTTTTAACTTTTACGAAATTCGGTGTTGAATCCTTATATCCACGAAAATAGGTTACACCACTAGTTATAAAATGAAATCCCTCTTCATCATTGCTTTACAACATACGGTATTACATTATTACTTGTAAATATAATGCTAGCCAAACATACATGTATATGCGTTAATTTCTACTGAAATTCTTTAAATTCATACCAGTTAAGCAGTTGACTGTATGATTCCTTATATGGTTGGACAGCCTATAAAATTAATTACCAGTTCTATTTAAATTTACATCTTCCATGTCTTAAGATGTAAGCCGCCATTGTATAAGAGTGAAGGTCATAACGCAAAGTACAAACAATATTTGATTGGCTACTCAAAACGTAATCCACCAATCAATTTCCGGATTGATGAAATAGTCCGGAAATAAACTGCAAGTGCAAGTAGATTTAGCACGACTGAAGTAAACCGGCACTGAGGAAATGATTATGAATTCATAGTTTGCTTTGCTATCTTTCTGCAAATGACAATAACAGTTTAAGAATTTAACTTGAAAACATGCATAGATTTGTCACGTGTGATCATGCTGTATACAGTTCTATGGTGCGATACAGTACCGGTTTCATTTAAGGCAGGAGATATTTACCACGCGTGACAGGTAGCCAAAAATAATCAAAAAATGAAATGAATGGAGTTTTACGTCCTCTTTTTTGCACCATGTGGTCTAATGAAGACGGGCAACGTCATGCAGGGTGTAATGAGGGAAATTTTTATCGGGATATGATTTTCAACTGTCGAGAGATCTTTAACGTGCACTGTAGCCTGCAGCGTTTATTGTCTCACCCAAACGACGCTTTTTCGATGTCAGCCCCTCTTACCTGCATTACTGACAGGGGAAACTGCGTTTAAAAATCCAAAGGTATAATCTCGACCAATGCCGAGTTTGAACCCTGGATCTTCAGGTTTGCGACAAAACCAATGATGCATAGACATAGACGCATGGACATCAACCAAGAGATGCTTGTTCCGCTTTACAAATCCTCCTTTGGAGTATGCAGTCGCCATTTGGCATCCAATAAACAAGAAAGACATCACAACTATTGAGAATATCCAGAGAAGAACAACAAAATTAATAGCAGAGCTGAAACATAAAACCTACCCAGAAAGACTATGAATTCTTGGAATTCCCACTTTCTGATGCAGGAGGAAAAGAATCGATGCCATTCAGGTTTACAGATACATCAGCAAACAAGACATCTGTGCCAATCCAACCCTTCTAGAACTTTCATCAGAAAACAAACTCATGTGTTATGTCAAAAAGCATTTCTTCAGTACCAGAATAGTTAAGCTATGGAACACGACTGCCAAACTTTGTTGTAAATTCAGAAACAAATAACCAGTTCAAATCCAACATAACCAAAGCCTGGAAAGATGAAAACCTAGCACAATGTTGTAAAATTGTATGACCTGCAACCAGTTAAATAACCATGCGCATCCCAAAAATCAAAAATCAAGTCAGTACCGAAGATGTCTCAGAAGTAACTAAGCCTACCAAAGACTAACAGTATAATAGAACAGCAGTATAAATAGACGCATGAAAATCTATAATCCCTTCAAATATACCTCGAACTAGAAATTTCACTGTCTATTTCTATAATAAAATATGTGTTTTCTATATATGGCAATAGTCTCGCTGAAATTCTGGTCGAAGTTTTAACTTTAAAACGTGAACAATTATGGATACACACGGCTTTGACGGCTCAAATTTCGACGATGAGCTGTGAACACTGATTATGTAAGCTAAGCTCTTCATTCCGAAGATATTTCACAGTATGATTTTATGAATTTTTTCCCCAAAAATATGTGGTAGCGCATCGATCACCGTCTTCTATATTTTTCTTGTGGAGTACACACTCAGATCCTCCACAGCAGATTGGTGCTTTCACAGTGGTTTACAATTTGAAATCTCAACCCCGTCATTCCCCCTCCCCCATCAATTAAGCCCCTATTTTTACACCTAGCTCGCTGCCTTCGCTACCGCGCATTGCGTCTTCTTTCTGTTTAGTTTGAGCTGTGTGCAACCAATTTCCCTTCAGACTAATGTGTGAGTTTGGCGATTTCTAAAAAAAGAAAGCCTTTGACGCCCATTTTATCTCCATTAACATTCAAACAACGAAGTGAAAATGTTCGCTAATAATTATAGCTCGCTTTTTTTATGAAGAAAATTAGAACAAAAATATATGTTTCACCAACTCACAATATCGAATCATTTGTTAAAATAAAACTCCTTTTAGAATAGTTTCAGTAAAGTCTAAAGCCACCTTGGTGTAATATACCATGCGTAGTAAATAGATACTGTTCATTGCTTCAGTACAATTAACTGTGGAATCAATGTCACAACGTGATGAGAGGAGTCCTAAACTTAAGTTGGTTGGGGCTCTTCTCTGAGAATTTTTTTTTAACAGACCCACCCCCGCATTCATTTTAAGTCAATTTAATGACTGTTAATGAACTGACGGAGGATTAGCCTCAAGACAAAGGTAGGTCTACTATGTTGCCCTCTGCAGTTAGTTAGTCTTAAAAATGCTCATGTAGGCTACTCAAATTGGACCCTCTTAAACTGTCATAGATGACATAGGGCCTCATTTTCTTTAAAAAGGACATATAATGATGTGGTTAGTAGGGCCCCAGTGAATCATTTTATAATGTGTTTTAACCATTAGATAGAACTTTGGTAAAAAGAAAATATAATTTTTTCATGGGGGTTAGGGGAAGTTGTACCAAACCAAATCGGGGGTATTTGAATTAGTTTGTTTATGTATAAAACTGATAGCCGGTCTAAATGTGTGAAATCGATATGGTTTGTCCTCATCGACATTTATGAATGAATAGGATAGGCCATCATGTTCAAACCACTCCCCCATTCGCCATACTTCCTCATGACCGTGGAAATACAAATGAGAAAATTTACGTATACATAGCTGAATATTGTCCAATCAGGAATGCCCCTGCAGTTATCGTAGTAAAATCACTCGTTATGACGCTGTTTGCGAACGTGAACAAAATGAAAGCAGCGTACCATTACATGCCTATTTTGATTAATATCGACGGAATATTTATTTCCCAATGATTGAAAAGCCCAGCGCTTTTTATTACCTAGACCGGCTATTGAGTTGCCACAGATTGGTGATAATTGTCAACAATCACGATCTTTGTGTCCGACTCATATGACAAACGTGATGACTTTCATTTTCCTATTGTAAATTTTCAATTCATCTGCAGTAACATACCTCAGTCAATTGGACTGACGTGTTAGACGTGTTTACTCACCTCAGTCACTTGGCATATACGTTTCACAACTCATCCACTATGCCAGGGCTTGTTCACATTATGAAGACTGTTTGGCCAGAGGTCGAGTTTTGACTTTGAAATTGCTTAAGCAGGGATACTTGACACATAGACTTCAGACTTCATTTAGGGAACTTTATGGTCGTTAGGAACTTTATGGTCGTTATAGCGAACTTCTGGACAAATATTACAAATCTGTTTCTTGCAGCCGTTCAGGCATATTGATCTGATTGTATCTCATGGCGTTGACCTAGATAGTAGTGGAGCGCAAAACAGACGAGGCTTACTCATTTTGAAACACCTGATGGTACTTCTCTTTGGCGAAATCCACTACTATAATATTTTTACCCTTGATTATGTCATGCTTTGTACGAGATTTTGACTAACGGAATTGTCTTGCTTGAACGGATTTTTATTGATCTGATCGGGCGTTAAATTCTCAACCCAAGTCTCAGAATTACTTGTATCTGCATGGCCAAAAACTATTTACAACATTTTTTCAAGATATCTGACATTTAAGAATTTACAAACGATTATGATTAGGCTTATGATAATTATGATTTTTGTGATTTTCTCTGATCTATCTACGTGGTTTCATAACGACGTAATGAACAGAAAAAATCGTGATTTACAGGCATGAGGTCCAAAAGATATCAAGACAGTTACCAATAAAATTATGGTAGCCTAGATACCAAAACTTCCATCATTGAAAAATTCTTGTAATCTATTTATGACCCATCTGTAATTTGCCTTTGCAGCCTAAGTAATTTTGGCAATGAAACCCTTCCATAAATCTTTCTACTATAGCCAGTCTGGGAAATCGTGACTACGAAGGAAGGGAGACAACTTTATATATTTAATCTCCAGGAAATAGTGATTACTTGAAAAAAGAAATAACAATAGCTTATTATTTCAATTATATACCTTTGTTCATGGCAACAATGAACTGAAAGTGAACACACCTTTACAGGAAGTGTCTGTCGAATCAAAGCTAACGATTGAATTGTAAATGCACCACAGATTTGATTAGATCCAAGAAAAGAGTTACTTAAAAATGGCTGACTTCGAAGTGCCCGTAGGTATGTATATTGTAGGCATAGGACTTCTTTGCTCTAAGCCCAGACAACGTACTTATTCGTGAACTAGGCTACCCAATTGAATTTTATACTGTGGCCTAAATTATTAATACTATAGGCCTATCAATATCAATCCAAAAAGACCGTCCTAAAAAAAGATTATAGATCTACTTTGCAACCCCACCCAAATTTTTAAAGTTTAAAAAAAAAATCTTATCAACCACTTTCTTTGTACTGTGAATATAATATAGGATAGATAGCTAGTCACAATCCTCTTGAGATTTGGAGGAAAAGGCCCTATGAGTCACACTAACAAATCTGATATAAAGATTCACCAAATGTTTACATCAGGATCATCAGTGGGGTCATGTTCCGTTAGAAACGTTATGCTGATAATGATGTTAGATGTGAATAATCATTGTACTGTTGCTAAAGGAACATGCAGGGGGTGGGAGGATGGAAGATAAGGATTATTGACAGTTTGCTTGTTGTTTTTCAGTAACTTCAGAAGATATAGACTTAACTACAGCTCGTGTTGCTTTAGTTGTTACTGGCTTGCAGATTACAAAAGGAATCTTTAAAAAGGCTAAACCGAAAAATGGAACTGTAGACGTAGTATTTGGAGAAAGGTAATCTTTTTGGATTCAAGGTTCAAGTAGATATTATACAATTGGTACTTAATTTGGAATGGACTAAAAATGGCATTTTCAGCTTGAGATGACAATTTATATGGATAATTTGTATTAAAAAAGAAGCATGATGAAATTTTCTTTAACATGTCTGACTGAATAAAGTATTAGAATTACAATTTACGAAACATCATAGAATTATCTTTATTTTGGAAGGCTGTTCTAATCTTATTTCAGATCATTTGAGGTTACTGCTGAGATCAAGGGCAAAAATGGAGTGCCAAAGATATATAAACAAACAATAAAGAAATTACCAGGGCTGATTGATAAAGATGCTTGTACTGTTGATGTATGTGTAATCCTCTATTTGTATAATAGTTAAAAAAAAAAAGAGTAAACTGTTCAATAATTTCAGTCCAATTTATATTGCAAATATTGTCTTCCTAATTTATTATTACATTATATACTCATTAGCCATGTAGACATACCTAGATACATAATATTATGAAAGTTGATTAAGAGGCATGAGTGAGTTAGACGCTTGCTCTCTAACCTGAAGGTCCAGGGTTCAATCCTGGCATAGATCGAGATAATACCTTCGGATTTTTCAACCCGGTTTCCCCTTGTCAGTGATGCAGGTAAGAGGGGCTGACATGGAAAAAGCGTCTATTATTTGGATGGGACAATATACCGAGGCCTCGTGTGCTACAGGCTGTGCACGTTAAAGATCCCACGACAGTTGGAAATCGAAAAAGAGCAGGCTAATGCCGCTGTCCTGGCAAAATTTCCCTCATGACGCCCTGCATGGCGTTGCCCGTCTTCATTAGCCCACAAGGTGCAGAAGAGTAGGACATAAAACTCCATTCATTTCATTTCATTTTTTCCTATTAAGAGGCACAGATTATAGTAAGTAAGTATTAATATTAAACTAATCTTTGTTCTATATGGTTTTGTCTTCTTAATTTTAGTACAAGAAAGACCAAGTTATTTTAACTTTAAAGAAAGAAGAAGAGGGATCATGGGCTGTTCAGTTATCACAGTCAGGACTTGAACAGAGTGATGATTAGATTAACATTGCTTTGTAGACAGGAAAGGGAAATTTAATAGTGATATTTTATATTTTTAACAATTGACACTTTCACAAGCTTGATATTTATAAAATAATGTAGATCTGCTTATTTTTTCTGGCATGGCTGAACTCAATTTAACAGTCCTGATTTTTTTTTTTGTGATATCATTGTACAGGGATATAGTGCTGAAAACCTGTATGAATATCATGTACTGAATAACTCAACAATGCATAACATGTAACATTTTTCATATTCTACATTTCATTTTATTAATTCTTTTTTATTTAAATTTTATTAAAGTTAAAGATTTTTAATTTGATGTATATTATTATGCTTTGATAAGAGGTAATTGGTGTTAATAATTTATTTTGCTCAGTTTTTACTCATGAATATTTTTTATTTGGTATATCAAACCATGCAGGTTTTGTAAGTAAACTGCACTCAGACTTTTTGAAAAATGTGATTATTCAAATATGTCTAAAATGTAAGTAGTTCAAGTAAGAAATTTTTGGCCTTGCATGAAAGTTAGTAAGATATCTTTTCATTTAAAGTAAGATCTGAGAAGAATTCTGTTATAATTATTTATTAAGTCAGTTTATAGTGTTTTTTTTTTATGAATTTTACTCTTTATACAAATATTATATAAGTTCTTACTATATACAATTTTTAAAAACATGAAATATTTAATCTTGTGTTTACAATCCATGGTTAAATTATAAAAATATTAAAAGGTAATGTTAAGGAGATTCAAAGAGATTTCTAGCTTTGGTATTTTGTACATGAGCCAGTTATGGCTCTTATTTCCATTATGTAAATTACCTGTGGTTCCTGAAATTCCAGAATTATTTGACCTGATTATCATAGGTCTTGATATAGTCATGTTTCTAGGAAACCTCATGAATCTCTATAAACATCATCTTTAAGTAATGGTAAGTTCAATTCTATATTCTCATAGCTGATTGTTTTGTTTTTTTGATACAGGATTTGCTATAACCTCAATAACAAGTCCCATCTCATGCAGATAGTAACTGACTGACTCAATAGATTTCTAATTCATTGATTCCTGATGAAAATATTTGTTTGATGATTGGAAATCTGGAAATAGGCCAATAGAAGATATAAACAATGTTATGTAGTAAGCTGTAAAATTATGTAGAATTATTCTTAGCAATACCTTATACATAGATTAAAATGAATATTTATAAAAAGCCATTGAAAGGAAAACACATAAACATGAACACAAACAAATCACACAGTTGATGTAGGATTGCACTCAGTAATCTGCATTTTTGTCTGTGATAGCACTCTCAATTTGACTGAATACTCAGGCCATATCCTTTTAGAACTTATAAACACAAAGTTTAATGACCATGAAAATAAACTGTATACACTAGCTTGAAACACTGGATTTTAAAACTTATTTTGTGCACATTGCATCTGAGTTTTTGCTCCCGTTCTTTAACCCCTTGTGGATACCTTTCTCACATACGAAACACAATATCACTATTTGACATAAAATTATATTAACATCACATATTTTGAATGTTCCTGAAACACTTGTTTATGATTCTCCAAGAGGATTTTCAGTAAGTTGAACATGTTGTTCAATTCCAAATCTAAATTTACATTTACCTACCAGAGGCCATCTCACAGATTTGTTTTCAATGATATAATGTCGACTATCACCATGTTTCTTCAAGATGTCACTAAAATCTCCTTCGATGCATTGAACAAATGAATTATTGTCTTTAAGGTTTGTTATCACTACTAATACACGCCCTTTTATGCAAACATCCATTTTGAAATTAGCCGTAAATTCCTGCTCACGTACCAATAGTTCAGCAGTTGTCTTATGCTTCCTTGGCACCTTAATGGTACTGTTGATAGACCATGTCATGTGTTCTTCTTGAGAAGTCTCCTCTACTGACCCCATATTCACTTCTCGTCCAAACCCTGCTGTTGCTCCGGCCACCTCATCTGGTAATCCTAGCTTAACTTCCAGACTAAATCCTTTAGAATAGCCCTTAGATACTTCCGTAGTACAGCTTGATACTGTTGTTCTTTCTGTTTGAAAGGAATGTTCTTGTTCATGATCTGTCCAGTTTTCATATGTTGACTTAAAAACAACCTGAAAGGAGAGAATGGAAATTGATCATTGAAGATTCAAAGTTTTGTCTATCATTTCTTCAAAATCGGCGATTGACGATAGATTTGTACCATTTATTTGTGGGTTGTAGTCAGAAGATGGTGTTATATCCCTTTACATGATATGATATATAACAGTGACAATGTAGTAAACAATGTAGCCTCTTGTAATTTGAATTTTTTAATTTGCACTCATTGTTAGATTATAAATCTAAGAAGCCTACAAAACAGAATAAAGAACATAGGCCTACCTGTGAATTGGGTTTGTCAAGTTTCTTTTCATCCGAGTATTCTGGTGTACCATTAATAAACCTAACTTTCGCCCATTTGACTTCCATAATGATATCTTCAAGTCGGAGTTTGATATGATCTTTTGATCGAGTTTTAAGAAAGTTATCCCATGCCCAGATTTTGACTAATTCTTCGATATCGGTTAGTTCTGGTTTAGACATTTTCCTGAAACGATAAAATGAAAATGATAATAAATACGGTCATAATGTACTGTAGAATGATGTTTAAGAAATGAAACTAGTTTCATATGAAAAATTTCTAATAAACACGGGTTGAAATTAACTGCTACAGATAGAATAACTACACAGTGTTATACAGATTAAAGAAATGATAGGGTATCTAAATGTACCGTTAATAACTATGAGAGAAGATATTAGTCTTTGTATTCTAATCTCACGAGTAATCCTTCCAATTACTCTTATTAATTTATCACCATACAGGCTAAATATTTAAAATCCTTGTCCCGTAGTCACAATAAATCAAATGGCTGGAATAATACGAATTGTAGTAATATTTGATCAAGATATTTTCTTGACCCTGACTTGTCTGTGGATCTTGGTAAAGTACTTGGGACAATTTCACCATAGCCTAGTGCTATTAGTATTTTCTATTGAAAAGATGTTCAAGTTTTTGCTTCCACGAGCAAAATGTTTCCTTCACTAGATGTGCTCAAAGAACCCTAATAGGTGTGTTATAAAATATACAACCTGGCGTAAAGCTCAAGCTGATGTAATTTTAAAATGCAAAATATTTTAAGCGTATATTAAGCTCTCCACTCTTGTCAGATAACATCTTTAGTTATTATACACTGTAAATCTTTTCCAGTATATTCGACAAAGAAAGCATTGGTAGATTGGTTGCCAGAATAGTTTGATAAGATAAGTGAGGTTTTGTTCAATCTATTCAACTGACCTCTCCAAGTCCCCTTCCAAAGTACTGGTTTATATTCATTACAGTGTAGATTATTACAAGATATATTTTAAAAAAAAGCTGCCGGCACAAATAAAATCTCTGACTTTAATTAGGATATCATAGAATTGATCATACAATATTCAAATATTCATTCAAAACCACGACAAACTGTTTGGTTTTCCACTTCATTGAACGATATCAGAACAGTATGTTACTAACCTTGCTAATGTCAAGTTAATATCGATTGATAAGTTTGTTATCAATAATATGGAATATGATCACTTCTTTATAAGGGCACTCTGTGTCCTTGTGTGATACAGGCGGTACACATTACAAATCGAAAATAGGAATAGGCTAATCAAACCACGTACTATAAATGACATTCAAGAATACGCCAGTCCTGCAAAACTATCGGTTGATGTACACTACAATCAGTCATGTTTGGAGCAGAAATATCATCCCACTAATAATCCATTCACATTTGCACAAATTATCTCTTGATTAATGCTTACTAAGGAACCAATACACCATTTCAAAAAACTCTTACCTTTTAATATCAACCAACAAAATTTTTCGTCTATTACAATTCAAAGGAAGTTATTAAATATCACTATACTTCACACGACTTATCCTCTGTATGAATCTATTGACGAAAATGTATCTTTATATTCCCACTATTTGAATTGTTAAAATAACTTTGACTTGACTTTCTATTTACAACACATGACTTCTATTCAACTGACAGTGAAATTTCTATTGCCCATATTATCATGAATACAAAACAAAAAAAAGATACGGTATAAATTGTAATAAATACTATCAATATGGTATCGATATCAACATCTAAGACACCGCTGATTAAAACCTACCGTGTGATCAATCAATTATTACACCTGTTACCAGGCCCGTAGTCTGACCAGTACTCCTGGGGGGGCAAACATGCAATCGAGGGGGGCAATTTAGCAAAGCACCTTGACAGACGATTAAACGTCGGGAAACGGACTTTCATGGAGTATTTTAGATTCGAGATTATTTTTGTTAAAACACACAAGTTATAATACGTTACATTTTTATTGCCGTTTTAGTTTAAACGTAGTCGGGTATGTTTTATGGCAAAACGTTGAACAAATACGTCCAAGTTAATTTTCTGGGTCTTCCTGTTGAAGGCAAGAAGAACAAGATTGCGCTGGCGAGTCATAGATCGTCGTTGTGGTGAGTCAACACAAGTAAGAGTTGAAAAGCTGCTTTCACACACAGCAGTACTAGAACCGAATGTGGCAACGCTTGCAGCCAGTGCATATAATTTAGGGAAAGCCAATTTCGGCTCGTATAGTTTTTGAAGAACAAGATTGGAGTCCTGCTTTTCTGTCTTGGCAACGTTATCTTGGAGAAATTGTTTTGACACCTCAATTGTTATGTTTCTCGAGGCCCTTTCCAGTATCACCTACAGCATGCTTCCAATCTGTGTAGCCTTCAGTGATGAATTTTTATGCACCCGCAGATGTATTGTGAAACACCCGACATGGAAATCAAAAACGGGCGTCCCTTGACACAGAATACTCCAGCCATGGAAATCGATCATACCAGCTGTTACTAAAATGGCGCCCAGACTTCGCTGGAAATTTTATTCTCGGTTGCTTTGGAACGTCTTCTTTTCCAATGTCACCTGGTACTCCTGTCTTTTCAGAGCATCGTGGTACTGCATCCGTTGTGTTGCCCGCTGTGGTTTTGATACCAGTGTCAGTCGTAGTAGTGTCGGAACCATCAAGCAATTTGAAACTGTACTAAAGAGGTGTGAAATATTTCAATTAAGTTAGGTATTCTCTATAAATTACACCCCAACTGTCAAATCTATTGATGTTTGTAATTTAACATACCTGTAGATGTCTTAATTAATATTTCAACTGACATAAATAGTAATTTAATCCTCTTAATTAACCTTCCTTGTTTAATCATAGTAGAAACTATTCATATCAAACTGAATACCAAATATTCATTCAATTCAAAGATGTCATTTAATTCTAGGTTTATTTTGGATTCATATTGACCTTTGTTTAGTCGATACAGCAAGTTGGTACCATAATTCAATAGCACACCGAACCATCATTCATGACTAATTCAAATCGATCTCAAGTTCAATTCATTCGTACCTTTCAAATGGTATCTTTTGACTAAGGAAATGAATAGTTGTTCTTTATAACAACAAAATATACTGTTGAAGGGACACTTCCCGAAACTGCAACCAATAATTCGTTCTTAGACTTGGGTCATCAAAAAAGTTAGTTTTTTCCCTATTAATGACCGCTCTTTAAGTTAATGTCTTTATTCAACCGAGTGTGAAAGAATTTACTTTGACCGAAGATTAATTACTTACATGATGGTATGTGAATTGAGCCTATAGTAACCAGTTTTTAACACTGTTTTCGAAAATGTATACAGATTATATTGGAAACAAATTTTAAAGATAGCTTGCCAGGCAAGTTAATATACGCCCACTGGCAGCTTTGATTTTAAATAGAAATACTTGGCAGTGCAGTAACTATTACCAAGATGAAATATTCAACCTTAAGTCTTATACTTCATTTGATCTTTTTGGGGCGATACTGTATAATATTACCAAGTTTCGTCAAAATCTGTCAAGAATTGGGCTCATACTAATAAACCATCCTTGGGAGATAACAAACATTTACACCAAGTTTCGTCAAAATCAAATCAACCTTATATTGCGATCCATCGTAAACTTATCTTGCCATCAAATGAACCGTATATTGCGATCCATAGTAAACTTATCTGGTCATCAAATCAACCTTATTTTGCAATCCATAGTAAACTTATCTGGTCATCAAATCAACCTTATTTTGCAATCCATAGTAAACTTATCTGGTCATCAAATCAACCTTATTTTGCAATCCATAGTAAACTTATCTGGTCATCAAATCAACCTTATTTTGCAATCCATAGTAAACTTATCTGGTCATCAAATCCAACCTTATTTTGCAATCCAAATCAAGCTTGTCTTGCCATCAAACCAACCTTTTCCTGCAATGCAAGTCAAACTTGTCCTGTGATCAAACATGTTATGCCATGGTTGGTTGGTAGATGACAAGTTAACGTTCGCTTCCAGCGGATGCTGATATCGCAAACTAGGTAGTTGTTGGTAGTTGCCATCTAATCTTATACATGTACATGACTGTATATTGCCACCAATCTTTACTTCGCCTTTGAATGCACCAAACGTACTTAGAACTTAGAATTTGTATTATATGTACTCTATATAGAAAAGCTTCACACGAGAATGATAAAGCTATATAAAATGTTAAATTGAGATATTTCCCAGCTGTTGTCGACATTAAATCTAATCAAATCACCTGATATCACTCTATTTATAGACGAGCAGGAAATGGAATACAGATATGTAAATAAATCCTTGAAATACTGGTTAATACTGATGCCTACAGCTGGATCTCCTATAAAGCACTGGTTAAGTCACAAGAAGAAAAATGGTCAAATTAGAACACTGGATGCAATACAGATAACAATTCACAATAATTTCATGATGTTTTCAATAAGACTTCGACAAAGTATCGAATACTTCGGTGATCATATATTATGCTTAATATTCAATTGCTTAACACTCTTTTCCCCAGATTTGAAACTTCTAAGCGCCATTCTTTCGTATGCAAAGGGAATTTTTCACTTCCAGATTACCTCATTTTGCCAAAGTTCGTTCTTAGATCATACGTTGCGTTCCATTCCTTTGATCACGTACCCAAGTCTTTTTCGTTAACTTAATAGTTGAAGCAATGATATTGAAATGTTTCACCTGTTCTACATCTGATATAAAACTAGAGTCTGTGTATTTTATATTTTACCTCTGGCAATTAGATTTAATCTTAAAGTTCAGAGAAATCATATACATTCAACCAAGTTATATCACAGCCTATCTTATTAATCATGGAAAGAAAATCGGCATTCTGGTTTATTCCTTTAAAAGCTATTCGGAATCAGAAAAACCTTACAGCACTAAACAACCAATTAAATTGATGATTACTCAACCAGCGCTTAGTTTCAGTCCTAATAACCTAGTAAGATCTTAATAATCCATAGAGAAGGTTATATTTTGTAGACAGATCACTTTCGAACAAGATAGTATTAAACCTGCAGTACTCTAGTTGACGTTATGAAAATTCATTTCTACAAACTTCCTTCCTGTTATAGTCTCTTATCAACAGATGATAATTTTACCTTAAAGTTCATTCCTTATCTTCAGACTTAGAATTTAGAGCGGTTTTACAATCCGTCATAAGCCTTTTTTACAATCATTCTTACAAATTCAAAATTTGATAAACCTACAAGAATATAATTCACATTCACAGTACAGCCTATGTAACCTCACAGAGGCAAACACAATATATGAATATTCATTACATATGAAATGTCGAAACAAAGAAAAGAAAGAGAATGTATTACTTACATTTTATGACGAATCTACTCCTATTCTACAAATGAAAATCTCAAATCTTAGTATACAGAATATTTGATGTAAAATTCAAGTCACAACCAAATCTAGCAATATAAATGAACTAATATTTGACAGATGACTCGATATTTCCTTCCTGGTACAACATACACTGGCTCAAATAAGACTAACTATTTAAAGACCTTGTCAAGTTGAACATAATCTCTACTCAACATGTCCATTCCTTGTTCAAATTATGCAATGATCCCTGGATTATCTGGTTTTATTATCTTAGCTGATCCTTGACTTTCTATGTAGTTTTAAAAGATAAACAGTTGAGCGGATTCCAGGGAAAAAGTGCCTGGTGAGTAGAGGGTTAGTAATACCCGATGAAACTCTGGGCTTGGGTTTGTCGCCTTGGCACCCCCGTCGGAGAGTCCAAATCGCTATAGTATTGTTAATTTGGTTTGTATCTTATGGTAATTCCGTTGAAAAAATGACTAATGAAGTAAAGGGGCCGTTTTAAAACATAGATACTGTACAGAAAGCCCTTGCTGATAAACCTTCAACATCTTTAGGGGCTGTTCTAATTTTAATCTGAGCAAGGATTAAACAATCATGAATCAGATTAGGAGATAACCCTATAAGACTTCAACCACTTGAAATCTTTTGCCATTTTTATGCATGTACAATATATAAGGATAAAAATCAGGATTTTTTTAGAATATGTGTTTCAAACAGATTCGACTTTTCGCCCCAAAATCAGACTGATTGATTTCATGTATTCTAAAAGAAGAAGCACATCCTACTACATATTCGTGACACCAACAAACCATTTTATCTCTCACAATCGATGTAACTGATTACCACTTGTCAAGCCTTTATTAGCCCCCCTATAATATACATACAGACAATATAAACAAACTACAATATTTCAAATACCAATAATGTACCATGAAAGAGAGCCAATCAAGTGTTAAATATCCCCTAGAGGAACATATCTTGAGATTATTATCGATTTTGGTCGTTTTAAAACAATTCAGATATATTGCCCTTTGACAACCTCGTTGTCAATTCAATATAGGTATATTCACATATTTTTTGTTCCATAATTTCTAACGAAAGAACGACATACCCGATGGTGTATATCTTATGAAACATTTTTTTTTTTTTGCATTTTTTTACATTAATGTATAACTTTGCTCAAATGTAATGAAGGTAAAATAATTATTTTCAACTTGTTTGCAACCTGTCTTAACGGACAAAAGTATAAATCTTCAGTAAGATAAACACCTTTCTCAAGAATGTGTTTTATTTGTGTTGAGGGAGTAACGTAAGGAGAACAACTAACTCCACCTTGATTCAATTTAACAATCAAAGATATTGACAACGAGCATTGTTCACTTTCTTACAATTTAATTACATATCAATACTCAAGATAGTGTTATCCAGACATTCAATGTCATTTGTTATATATAATGGTGTCTTGAAAATAAAGAATGAAGAAAAAAAGTTAAGAATACCAAACAATGAACGGGCTTTAACTTTGTTGGAAAACGAAAAAAATCAATGACATGCTATTAAATCCATCAGATGTTGACAAGGATGTAGTGTTTGTTCCAGAGTAACAATCTTCTATAACAATTGTATTTTATTAAACTGAATGACATGGCTACTTCAATTTTCAGTCAACAAAGTCATAATCATATTCTTTTACAGTGGTATACTTCAAATTCCTCCGGATAATTATATACTTGTTCAGTTCTGTTTTATAAAGGTATTTAAGAATAGAAATTTATTTAGCTCGTTAGACGCATTTATTTAGATTATACCGAATAATAACTTATAACAAATATATATAATTTGATGTCCTTCAAATTTCAGATGAATAGTATATTCTTGAATTACCTGTTTTAAACGTTATGTATCAAATGAACTAAATGATACTTCTATTGTCAAAGGGATATAGTCATATAGTCTTTTCAGACATGAATAGTGAATTGAAAACGAAAGGATTCTCGACGATTGATTCTAAAGATGACATCACATACTTCTTCCGTTTGTATTTATTTACAGGCGAACGTCATGCTGATCCTCTATAGCTCGTTAACTGAGGATACAACTGGATACCTTTGACAATTCTATATGACAAACCTGAAAATATTATTGACTCCTAATATTCAAAATATTCCAGGGTGTCTGTACAACTTAAGTTGCATCGCCAATGGCACATATTTGTTTATTTGGTGTACAAAACAAAGGTTGAATAAGTAAACTGACACCACGCCTTGGTAAAATTGTTTTGATTGTGTATTTGTTCATATAAGACATAAAAAGCTTATTATAGCAGTGACAAAGACTGGTTTTTAGCTTTTGAGTTAGGTTTGTGTCGTGATGGTGAAAATCCTATTCACTATTTGAAAAAGTAAAAAGCGCCAGGATTCTTTGATCTCCAGGCTACTTTCCAAATCTAAAATCACATTTTCATCTTCGCTTGCCAAGATAAACTATAAACGTTTCAATTCATAAACTATATGTATAAGCATTGGTTCTTATGTAAACATAATTGAGATTTGACTTTTCATCACTGAATCAAAGACTGGAACCCTAGCTGGTGAACTTATATGATATTTGGCTGGATCACTTAATTACATTATGACATATAGAAAAGATGGTAAAGTTGGGTGTAGAATACGCCTTGGCGATGTGAAGATGATCTCCAAGTTTCATTTTTTTTCACATTACACCAAACGGACAATGGTCATCATGGCGACAAAAACTATGTAAATAATTTGTTAGTATTTAGAACTGTTGAGACAGTGAAATGTTTAGAATAATAATTGAGACTGAAATTAAATTAGATCACGAATCCACAATGGATTTCTATGTACCATGCCATTACAGCCTATTGCAATTCCGATCGGTGCTTTCAGAATAATTTGAGAAACACATGTTCCTACATTTATCCCAATGGTATGCTGATTTAGCTCTGAAGAAATTTATTGGTTTCAGACCTAAGTTTCAGGCTTTAATAGTCGACATTGTGCTCCCTTAAAGTCTAAACTGTAATAAAGTATTAAAAGAAAATAGGCTATGGTTCAGATGCACAATAAAAACATTTCAGACAAATGTCATAACTATACAGAAAACATCCAATATGCCAATCAGCATCTGCTTGCTCGAAGACAAAGGTATCGTATGTTATTATCATTAAATATCTAGAAATACCACCTGATACCTACCATTAGTATGATATACATTAAATAAACCATTGATATTCACAACGTATAATGACAATATTTATATCAGCTTCCAACAAATCTTAGTGGTAATAGGCCTATATATATACAATGTCATTGTCTAAGTCCTAACGAAATCATGTGCTGCAATTTAGTCTGTGGTTCACATTCAACTAAAGAACTAGGCGTTTGATGAATATACTTGAATCACAAAAGGCCTTTCCAAATTAGTTACGCCATAAAACACCAAGTTTAAGTGGAATTGCAGGAACAACAGACGTCTGATTGAAAATTGGTGCAAATTGATGCTTTCAGTGCCCCCAATACGCAAATTTAAGCTCTTAAAATGGTCTTGATAGCTGTAAAATGTATTAATATACAATGTAGTCGCAATCACATAATTTTCAATTTATAACTTGCCCACTATACCTAAGAGATGTTAAAAATACTTTTCATGAATTCATCTGATGAATCTAGTTGTTATGGGGATGATAGTGACCAAGATAAAGACTACGATCCAAAAGTGGATTACTGAGAACGTTTTTGAGCAACAATGGTCTCGTAGTGGGATAACTTCCATACACCTTGGTGAACCAAAATCTGCAAAATCCAAGCCCCTCACACAAGTCCAAATTCAAGACATTAAAGCGATGTTAAAATTCATGCCCCCCTCTGATAGAGCCTACATATCTTTACAATGTTAGGCCTTATTGCAGTATTTAGTTCAGATTGTTGAAAAGTTATTGTTAATATTATTTAGTCTGTTATGTTTTATATTTTCCGAATGTCAGAATAGTTACAAAGTTGCAAAGGTAAATGCAAAATGTTTTAATTTATGATAGAGTTCTTAAAATAAAATAATTGATGTGTTTGACTATCTGTGTTGTTTTCTCGTGATCTTAAACGGTCAATTATTGGTCAGAATGAGTTCTTTCTCTTATATAACAACCCCTATATGTCTGATTCTATTTCTTGAATAAATTTGGGCAGATAAATTCCAAGCCTTTTACCCATTTCCTAAACAATTATGCAAATATATCCATCTAAACATGCAGATACACCAATATGGCTTTGAAATTATTCATATTTGAAAGTCACAAAGGTGTATCTGCAAAATCTCTTCATGAATTGTTCATATTCCAGTGACATTCTGCACTTTTGGTATGGGAATCAGTATTGAATCATATTAATACCATAAAAAGTCTCAAATGATAATCTTTATTTTTAATAGAATTATGAAGTTCTGAAACTTGAACCTCAATTTCCTCAGAACAGAGGAAATGTTAGATGGAACTAGTTAATTCTCGGTCGACGATATGCAAATATCTTCAAGTTGAGGTTTGATCACTATTCTTTACGTAGGATTTTGTTCTTTTGAATAATTTTTAATATCATTTTATTTGTTGTGATGAGGACCCTAAAACGTACAATCATAGATGCTGAAATTATATGCTTTTCGTCATTTCACACAAGAATTATTTTCCATGGTCGCCGACTGTTGTATTTCTAATAAAGTGGTGAGTAATAATAGGAATCAATGTTTATTTTCATCAATGTGTCACGTGTCTTAATTAATTATTGATGAAATATGAAATATCAAATTAATCAACCTGGACCTGGATCAATAACATATCATACAGCAATTTAGGTCAAATTAATAAACAAGATTGTCTTAATTGAACCCATGTACACCAAGGGGTGAACTTTTCCTATTAAAAGGGATATAATTGTCAAAATATTTGCGTCACTCTCTGATAGAACTGGAAAATTGAGTTTTATAATTCTGAAAAAGACCGTATTCTATATTTATACAATATTTTCAATTTCAGAAAATACCACCGCATTCACTGCATTTAACTAATGCACCTCTGATTTACAATATTGATAATATGCAATGTAGCAGACCAGATGTACTCTAATTTATTCAATATCTGTGACACTAAGTCGATATTCAAGCCAAATTCTTCCGAATCTTAAATCGATTTCAAGTCCTAACTAGATCTTGTCAAAAGGAAAAGATTATTTTATCTGTAATGAGATCTGATAGTCATTATTCCCACTTCTATAGCGTGTCGACAAAATGGATTTTAAATTAAGTGTCAGTTCCACACGGTCTGTTACATGGTTTAGACAATCGTGCATGCTTGGGTTTCATGTGTCTTCTACTATGTGAAGTGTATGTGCATGTATCTTCATGAATATAATACAAATCGTGGTTAGATTTCATATAGATGCACAATTTATTCATACATTAAGCAATGTGACTCCCCAAAAAAGAAAATTTCACAATGAACAGAATATATTTTGATTATATAAAACAATCTTTCATGTTAAAAACTTATCGTTGAATACATTTTGCTTAAAGAGATACTGTCAACGAAATAATTGCTTTAACCAACAACAGTACTCAAATGGACTTTCCAAATAAATACCTGACTTCCGGTTCATCCCAAAGTCTAATAGAAATGTACCAAATGAATTTCTATGTAAGGTTTATATATTAATAATAATGACATACTTTGAAGTAATTGTTCACTTGTATAGACTCCGAGAATAGCCATATCATATTTGGGCTATATCAGCAGGTAATAGGTAAAACCAATGATTCAATTGCAATTCGATTCGACAGACTTGTTCGATTTCAAGAATAAAAATTACTACTAATGTATGAACTGTGTCATTATTAACCCAGCGTAAATGGTAAAAATATGTTACCAGATGAAAATTAGTAATAGAAATATGTTAGTTTAGAGAAATCGATATCTGGTGGACGAGTTGACAGAAGTTCTACAAATATTAATATTGATATTATCATAGTCTTAATATTTTCAGATCAATTTATAATATCATTGTAAGGACCATATATATCAACACTCATACAGCTGTTTCTGATGGTCATTTTATGTAATATTGATACCATTACTGCCTCTCATATTTCTAATTTTGTTTTATGGAAATCTAAATATAACGTCACACCGTTATGAACTCTTAATGCAAAGTGATACTTGTTTAAGGCACTAATCAATGGCACCGATGTGTATGGCAGTAAATGGTTGGATTACGTCTAGAACTTTCCCCCAACAATTTTTATACCACGACCACTGTTCTCGAAAGCGGATTAGGTGTCCAACTTAGGGTCTAACCATGCAATGAACAAGAAATCACAAAAAGTCAAGAAAAGGAAAAAAAAAATCAAATTCCAAATCTTATCGCACAGAAATTGCCTGGAGTAAAATATTGAGATATAATCTTCAGATTTCAGATGTACTTAACACCCCTTCAGCAGTTTCGTTATCTTATCAAAATATTTTTGTGTGCATATTTTATTTCACGTTTTTCGGTTATTGTCAAAGATTTGGCAATCGTTTGAAATGAATTTTTTTTAATTCATTATAGATAGTGAAATCAGAGCAGTATTCGATTTATTTGAAATCAGTTTTTTTACAAATAATTGTGAAAATCAGTTTCCTGATTTACTAATTAATATATGGCACAATTTGTTGAATGATTTATGTTGGAGTGTAGCCTATTATTAGTTTTATTATAAGAAAATGGATCACGATCCGCCATTTTAAATTCTGATGAACATTGGAATTCGGGAATCAGTCATATTTTCGAAAATCAAATTTTTATTGGAATTCTCTAAATCATTCTTATTTTTTGTGCTAAAATTTAATGTGTATATCTAGATTATGAATTTCTGCAAAAATATATTTTGAATAATTAGTCTTAACTAGGCTTACACCTAAAAAGCATAAAACATTGCTATTGTAATTTTTTAGATTCTCATATTTCCATTTTAATACAATTGGGAAAAAATGTGGAAAATAAAATTTTGTCCTACCTTACCACGGTGTAATATATCCAGATCTGAGAAATAAAATAATTTTTCTAGAGTTTGTCGGGGTTTTGATATCGACTAAATTCAGCTAGAGCCAGGCAGATATCACCTTCAATCTGATTGGCGTATTGTAGTCACGTGGCCTTATTACCTGGTATGCAGATTGATAGCGCGTGAATATTTCCCCAGCCTTTCAATTAATCATTGATTATCATTTCAAATAAAATAACTAAGGAGTACATCCTTCACAGTCCGTTACTGAACAAAAATTCTTTGAAACTAACGCAATGTTTTTTAGTGACTTAACTGTGAGTTTGGTATTTTGCAAATAATTAAAACTGCGCATCTTCATGTTCCCCGTTAGGACTGACTACAGTGTCACAGACTTGTCAAAAACTTTACAGAATATGTAAATATTCATCATAAAACACTAAATTGATTGTATTCTATCAAAGTCGTAAATAACATAAACATTTTATTGAAATAACTAAAATGAAATCAGTATATGGCTTAATAATACATTTTTATACACGCTATCGGGATATTACTCTTATAAATATTTTAAGTTTCAGACCACAAGTAAATATATTCTATAAGGTAAGGTTTTAAACACACTACCTAATTTACATTAATTCTATTAATGCAAACAAATAACGAAACAACAAAACTATCAACAATTAAATTAATTCGAGGCCGGAATGCCATAAACAATGTTTGACGAAGAGGCAAAAATCAGATAACAACTTCAACCAACACAGTAAAAATCCATCCAATTAGACCAAAAAAATATAAAAGTTCTTAACCTGTTCAATTTGTTACGTTAAATATATATTATACCACCTACATAGTTGGTTCAGATTTGGTGACGCCATAGAAACGTTTACAGGACTTTCAGACTCTTTAATATTCCTCTAACAACAGATTAATTTATCAATATGTCTATCTACATTCAAGTAACGATCTAGATCCGAGGTAGTGAGTAGTTGTTCTAAACGGACATCTGATACATGAACACTGTCCAGAAATAGGTTGGTAGGAACCCAGTGGACATAGGAGACACTCGTCGAGATGGTAGTAACTTCCTGCTGGACACTCAACTAAAGAATAAAACATGAACACAGAACTAAAGTTCCTTTTCAAAATTGCCGAAGAGGGACAAATCATCCATCAAGTTTTAAGTTGATTGGTTAGACCTTCACGTGCCATAGACTTCTAAGCTCAGAGTGGTAAGTTATTAAGCAATTACAATGTACTGGTGACCACTTTTAGAAGCATATTTCTGTATTATTTATCGGACTGATTTTGGGAATGAACTTACCACAATAAGCACCCTGAGCTACTGTGTTATCTGGACAGTGCAGCTGACTGATCTCAGCTACATTAACAGGAAGTATTAGTTCTTCAGAGGAGTTAATAGAGAAAACACGATGGTACTTGGAGAAAACTGGTAACCTCTCAGAAGCTTTGGTGAAAGTAACCGATTTATCTGAAAGAAGTAAGTGGAGTTTTCTGGATTGTGATCTGGGAGGTTGAAGCGAAGTAAGGAATCGTGGTTGAAAGACTTGGACTACTGACGTTTACATTGTTTTAATAAAATCATAATGATAAAAATTATGAAATAAATATCTAAGAGGATAATTTGATTATAATCAAACGTGCTGACCGGTACTTAGCTTTAATGCAAGTAGTTGTTGATCTTCTCTCATGTGGATGGCCTCTACTCTGAGTAATCATCAGAGACCAGATTAAAGACCAGATTAGAGCCACCAAGTTTCGGATTGGAATTAGCTATGGTGGCTGTGGATGAAATCTTACCAATGTTTGTCTTTATTCTGACCGTGACAACCAGACCATCTGAGGTACATTGAGGCGATTGGACCAACACTTGGTTGAAGATGCTATCGAAATTCCGAGAGATAGCAGCTGTTAAGTTAGAAGATTTTGACGTATCGGTACAGTTCGTTCGGTAGGATGCAGTTATCATTTTACTTAAAGCCAACGGCTGATGAAAATCTGAAAATATAATGAATCAGTTCCGATTATCATTCTGATCTGAAAGTGATATAGGTAAATCTTCATCTGATCCTTTTTACTGTGAAAAATGGACCTGTCCATGAGGAAAATTTACAGATTTATTACGATGCATCAAACTATAATCGTGTGCTCTTCTTTCTTCAGTACCGTTTGGCTCTACTTAACAACTCGTTTACTGCAAGGTTAATTGGCTTTGAAAGAGGGAAAAAAAGCAATGTGGAATGAAAAGTTCAATTACGTGTTTCACTAACCTGTACAAGGTAAAACGTTAGTACTTGGTGACCAGATTCCTTGATTACAGGTGTAGGCGGGGTTTAATGTTAGTTTATTATATAACACCTGGTTTGATTGACATCCCATAATACAGGTAAGTATCCCTTCAATTTCACTACAGGAAACATTCATGGGACTCGGTATCAGCAAATCAGTTACTGAACATTCTAAACATGAGATATAGGCCTACCTTTTATTAGTTACATGATAGACATAGAAGTAAAAAAAAAATTAACGCTAGATAGTAACCATATTATAGAAATTGCGGAGTTGAATGGGTCTGCAATGTAAGTAACCATGGAAAGCATAAAGTGTAGTCAATTTACATACTTAAACATTTTCTGTCTGGATAATCCCGGCTACAAGGGTACGACTGTAAATTACCGCCCTTACACAATGGCGGTCCTAAATAAAAAGGCGGGCTACTACATTTTCTGGTTCTTTGCCTCTCACCATCACACATTGAAGTACAACTGGACCATGCAGACCAATCTGACCATTCTGGTTCAACTGAAACAATTTATACACCGAGAGCTAAAATTCAAAGATTTACTATAAAATGAATCTCTTATAGATTTGATTGTTTTTATGGATCATTCTTATATTGTTGAAGTGGATTATAACCTTTGTGCATGTAAAGATGACCGGTTGATCAACGGTCAAGTTTACTCCGATTACTGTACTTCAATGAAATCGGTGTAGGACTTTCTGATACTGTTGCGCCTTATTTTAGAGATACCTACCGATACAGATATTCTTTGCCAACCCTGAAGTCCAGATGCCATTCTTGCATGTCACATGGCTGACATTGTAGAGAGGTGTGTATCCCTTTTTGCAGCTAACATAACAAACAAATACCGACACGTCTGATATAGAACTATTAGACCAGCTGCAGTCGAGCTGTATGGAATGAGGTAGTTTTAAATTTTCTTTTTTACATACTGGAATTGAAAGACAAAAAGTACATAAAAAAACTCTGCGAAATGTTTTTAATGCTTCTTGTTTGTATAGACTACCCGGGATCGTAATAATATACAATTTTCGGTATCTGTGGTGGAGCACAATGAAATTATAATACAAGAGCAGCGTAAAACAGGAACGAGATGAAGAGTATACAAAGCTCACGTTGAGTCTGTTTCCTTACCAGGACAGCCGATCTTGTTACATTCTCTTGAATCCGTGTCTGCGCCATGACAATAGGTACCTTTTACATCTTTGATACAAATTCGAGCTCTGGTTTGCGTTCCCTGACCACAACCTGGCGAGTCAGTTCTGCAATCACCCCACGACACCCATTCAGTCCATGTACTGGTTAGATCATCATTGTTAACTATAAAAATCCACTCTAACAATTAAACAGGTCAAAATACTGAAATAACTAATACATCACAAACTTCAATCCTCTTTTGTGCGAGTACATGTATACACAGCCATAAGTGATATTGAAATGCTAAAACTTAGTTCTGTAGAAACTAGAATGTCAATGATAATATGCTCATTTGTGTCTTCTTTACCTGACCATATGTTTTGTAACAAAAGTAGCTGGTTAAATAAATAATAATTATAGATTTGTATGTCTGGAATGCTGTGGGTTATAGCAAAATACAATCTTAAAAGTTGAAGAAAAGTACAATACCTATTTTGGTTTGACACAAAGCACCAGTATAACCATCGTGACATTTACATACAGCTTTCCCTCCTGGACTAGCTTCACAGGCACCACCATTCTCACATTGAAGATATGTACAAGGGTTAATAGTAATGTTGCATTCTTCACCAAGATAACCATGCTTACAAAAACATCTATACCCATCGAATACACTTTGGCAGGTATGGTTGTTCGCCACACAGGAAGAATTGGCACAAAAATCTGAAAAAAGATCATATATCTCGATACATATTACAGGTTGTTAGTTGACATCTTAATATTGAAGTCGACGTCACTGGGCACGTGGTTGACATTTTAATAGTTACACATCAATTTTGAACACCAGATACTACAGATACAAATACCAGGTGTGTGTGTGTAGGGGGTGTTACTAAGCTTGTCGCAGAATCGGTCGGTAAAAGACAGTAATGGCTGAAGCCGTCGGTAAAACCGATTGGTTAACCGAAAGCATGAGAACCTTGTGTCCTTTATGATGTTATCGCTAAACTGTGCGTCTAGATTCAAAGTGATTGTCGGTAAAAATGTTTCATTTGTACTAAGCAACAAGTTGACAATTTAGGTGCAACATTTCCCAATGACTTGAAATATCTCGATGCAGGTTTTCACACTATCCGTTAACCAATCCGTTTTACCGACGGCTTCGGCAATTATCGTCTTTTACCGAACGGTTCCGCGTTTTGTTGCTTAAAAAATGAAACTTTTTTTTACTGACAATCATTTTTCTATGTGAACTACCATATATTAGTGATTTGGATGCGCAGCATTGAGGTAACTTTACCTTGTATTCGAGGTAGTGGTCGCTTATGCTGACATTTAGTACTGCCCCTGGAACTGGTACCTCGACTTGGACATGGTAGACATGGTAGAAATCCATTGGCAGAAAAATAACCAGCTGAACATTGAACTGGAAATAAAGCAAAAAGAAAAATTTATTGTCACCCAATATTTTAAATTACTTACATCCTAAAAGGACGTAAAACAACACCAACATCCATCGGAATAGTTGAAATTATAATCACTAAGTTAAATGTGGAAAGATATCATAAGTTGTGGACTCTAACGAGCATCATCTTTTCATTTGACTTATAAGGGTTACACGAGTATATTATAACCAAGAGGCTTGTCATCGTATCAGCTGATGTACAGCTCGGAATCAAAGTCTATTTAGATGTAAATCTATTATGCTCATTACGATCAGACAACCCATGTTCCTTTAGCAACGGTGTACATTAGATGTGATAGACAATCTTAAGGTTGTAAAAGACAACCTTACTTTGACATTGTGTGTGATATTTGGATCCCGTATACTGTGTTGTGGTACGTGGTGGACACTGGAAACAAGTCCTAGAATTATCCCTGTCTTGGTAATAACCTTGTGTACATTCAATACATCTATCTGTATTAACATCATACATGCTACCAGATGAACATACCACTGAAAACATTGTGAAATTATTAGTATTTGTACGGAACAAAAAGGACCAAATTTGCCCAAAAATTTACTTCTTCAAACTTTGAAGTTCAAAGCAGCTGTCATGATGAGGATTTAATATCGGTAACGCACATCTAAAGCACAATTTCAGCTGTTTTTCCAACAGGTTTGATATGATGGCTAAAACTGTGCTGGCAATATGTAAGTTAGTAATGTTTTTATATGTGAAAAGGTGTAAAATTCAAGGATTAAAGGAAACGATTTATCTAGAGAGTATCATTGAGAGTTGTTCATGATTAAAGGTAGACTTACAGCAGGCTTTGGTGGTGATGTCATAAATACCACCTGTATCACAGACATACGTAAACTCTCCCATATTAAGAGAGGCATAATCAAAATAAAAGCCAACTATCTGGTTAAACTTTCCACTATAGGTGTCTTCAGCAAAACCAAAAAACATGTTAAATAGAACATTTTTTAACAGTCGAACTTTTTCTCCTTTCATTTCGTCTTCTTGCATTCTAATAGAGAAGTGCCATTTTATATCTGTTTTATACATGGTGCTAGCTCGTTTTCTTATATCCTGAAAAGAATACAGTTAAACATCGTTATCTACTTATTTTACTATTGTATAAACCTCCGCTGTCCGTATGACATTTAAAAATGTAAATCAAGCGGTCGGCCTTTATGATGCACGTTTATTACGGAAACATAGCTTGAAACTGTAATGGTGCCATCTAGGTGATTATTTTTGGCCATCTTTTAGAGTATTTTACTCAGAAATTGTTATTTCAAATCGACCTCACCCTTCTTTTTCGACGATAATAAGAGCACAGCAGCATGACATCATCAGCAGAACACTGTCTTGAACTCGGACAGTGATATTTCCACACTTTGGCTGAATGCAAAAGACTGGTAAATTTCGATCTGAGTTGTTCTCGAACACTAGGTAAAGAGCAACTTCTTCCTGAATAACTCGCGGTCACCTCAAGTCGATACTTTATAGGTGAATATTTATCTGTAAGTAATATCACAAAGTTTAAAAAGGGCATGGAGACGATACCACAGCTTCAAACCACAGCTAGCTCAATTAAACTGGATTAGTTAGCTGTTTCCAAAACTCTTGCTTTGGATTTTGTTATACGGTTTGGATCGTTTGTTATTGTTTTTTTTAAAAAAAAGAAGAAAAAAAACACATCGCCTGATTGTTTCACGTGCGTAAAGTCTCAACATTGGCGTTTCCTGATCAGTATGCCAGTATCGGGTCATGTTAACGTATGGACTTACTTGTACATTCTTGTAACCATGGTGCAGGATCCCACACTCCAGTCTTTAAGTCACATTTAGCAGTTATGGTATTTCGCGGTAAGGACATATCAACAGGGCAGGTCAAAGTAAACGATTTTACACCAGAAATGATTGAAACAGGACTTTTACCCGTAGAGGATGGAACAAAGTCTTCACATGGTGGTTGTGGTTTTATTTCTAGAAAATAGAAAAAAACACCAACACTAACAAATTTTCATCACTTCATCTCTAGAACTACTATCATGTTTGATTCAAAATATTTATCTTTGTCCTGGAGCATTTAAATGTAGTTAAGATTCGAGAAGAGGCGCAAAATAAAGATGCAGAAGATTTTTACCTTGCTCATATACGTATTTATAGGGTACCTTGACAGTTTAACAAACCCAACAACTACCTAGTTTGCGATATCAGCATTCGCTGGAAGCGAACGTTAACTTGTCATCTACCAACCAACCAACCAAGTTTAACAAACAAATCTGTCGTGTAAATCACAAACACGGTATACCAAATTTTTTTTGAGCGTTTCACACATTATTTCCGTACCTGAAAAGTCCATTGGCATCCAATCCGTGTGCTTCAAATCGTACACAGGGCAACAATTGGCACCAGGTGTAAATTGTTTACAGATGGTACACAGCATCCCAATCAGATCTCCTGCAACAGACAAAGCATCGAATTCATTCATTCATTGATTCAGCAACTGGGTAGATATTGTAAGATGTAAGATATTGTTTAATGGAATCTGGTATTCTAGAGTGGGACGGCTTTCTCGGCTTTTATAATGGTTTACGGAACAGATCAGAACAGGTATACCAAAAAGCTTGTAATTTTCACCTGACATTGGTTGTGTCATCCATACAAAATGTAACACAATGTTTTTGAGGATAAGCTGTGGTGCTGATGCGGGTAACGTGTCTCAGAAGAAATGAAGAACACATAGTCAAACGCCCTTACCCCGTGGTCTACATCTAGGTTGTTCTCCTGACCCTGATAACCAGACAAATCGTCCAATCTTCAGGTCAAAAACACAAACTATCCTGTTGGAACCTACTGGTTGACGTCCTGATAGACACGATAGCTGACAAACATCATTCATATCATATCCGGTACACTTTAAGAGAATGGAAGGATCATTAAATACGGGTTCTACACATGATGTTGATGCTCGTTTTTCCCTGGACAACAATCTTTCTGAAAAACAAATCACCCTCTTTCTTTGATATCATGTCATTATTTATTATTCATACAATATATATTGCCTGGGTAGTACCAGACTACCCAATCTATCTGAAATGACAAACACTCTAGTTTCCAACCGTTTGATTCCAAGATTCACAAACTGTCAAAAGATCAGTATAATCGAGTGAACTACTTTCCTGGCTCTAAGTCATAAAATCTTCCGAAGCATTCATCTAATCGACCGGAATTTGCTATCTAGAACCACATTTTATACCCAGTAAGTCTGTTTTGAATATGTTCTACATTGCGACTGCTTCTAGTCTGTGATGATCACCTACCATTATATTTGCAGTCCTGAATCTTTGAACACCCCAAAGAATTCGTGGTGAATCCTCCAGGACACGGTTTACATTCCAGTGCATTCTCCGCATCTTGATAGAACCCAACAGCACATTTCACACAGGTATCAGCGTTCTCATTGAATCTAGTGCCAGCTGAACACCCAGAAGCTGAAACAAAATATCATCGTTTAACCACGACGCTCCTTGACTATATATGCCTGATGATCTCCAATTGCTTTGTAGTTTGCCTATGATAACATGTTGTTCTCTTCGGAGTTTGATTTGAACATC
Organism: Lottia gigantea; assembly: GCF_000327385.1. NCBI lineage: Eukaryota > Metazoa > Mollusca > Gastropoda > Lottiidae > Lottia > Lottia gigantea. Next base: position 2,376,264 of record NW_008708986.1, read on the forward strand.
AATTGCTAAAGCTTTCTAATTAAGACGTTGCTGCATTTCAGAGCTTGACGGAAAGTCTTTCAGTAACTAAAAGTTGCTCATCTTACCCAAGACCGACATTATGATATAAAACTGACAGAAAGCCTCATTGCCTTTACTGTCAACAGCTCGATATTGGATTTTAGTGACACCAGGGTAGAACAGTTCTCCTGAATCCTTTCCTTCTGTTAATCCCGGTGTTATCTCCTCACCAGAATTATCAGTTGCAATGATAACAGACCAAATAGCAGGAATGGAATTTTCAAATCGGCTGTTATAGTGATTGAATATGTTTTTCTGTGGACAACTGAGAAACACTGGTGGCTCTGAATCTGAAATGGAAGATGAAGATGGAGATAAAGGTTGACTATTAAATCTTTTCGAAACATTCCCTATGGTTTGTCAAAAGGAATTATTGAAAACAAGATAGTTAAAATTCAATAAATTATCCGATTAGTGAGAAAATATCTGTGCATCATGCTCTGATCAACAGCGGAAAGTATTTTAAAAGATACAGTTAATTCTTGCGTCGCCGAGCCCTCAAACAACACCGGATTCAATGAATTAGTTCGACTTTGGGCTAACACTCTATATTGCCTAATTCTAATTAAGATTGAGAAAATAATGCGTACCAGTACAAGATGGAAAACTTGTATTCCAGTTACCAGAAGGCAGGCATGATGCTGTATTGGTTGATGAAGTGAGATTATACCCAGGTTTACATAAAACCACACAGGTACTATTGATGTTATTACTGTTACTACAACTAACGTACGAATCACTCGATAATTGGCTTGGTTTAGGACATTGCAGCACTGAAACACAAAAATAGAAACACGAAAGTTAAGGAGGACCTAACACTGTATGTTCCTAGATGAGAGGACTGATGATCATCATAGTTTTTTGAACAATGTAAACTTCTTTACCAGTTCTTTGTTTCTGTTGCCTCAGGAAATGACCCTGACAAATGACAATCCATTGGATCCGTTATCTCAAGCCATTCATTCACATGCTTACCTTGACATGAAGGTTCAGGGTAGTCATATATTTCTGTATCAAGACAAGTTAGTAACGGGAAATCATGTAAAATATATCCTGGTCTACAACTATACACACAATGTGTATTCTGTCTGAAATCTGTGGAATTACACGTTATATTTCCATTGACAGGTGGCTTTAGAGCTCGACATTGGACAACTGAAATGACGTTTGACAAGGGAATAAATATATAGGTCATCTGAGAATTGAGGAGTGAGTTCGTTTCCCGTACTTTTCACAAAAAACACCCATCCTGTAGCCGCTTTCTCATCCATAATGCTTTTATTAGTATGGGAATGTCTGATGCTAATGCTAATTACTTGTCAAGCTCGCCTATCGTGCAGATGCCCTCATATGTCAACAATATTTGATTCCAATTTCATTTAACTGTAAAAGGAAATAAGAGACAACTTACACCTCATGTCGATTGTAAACGAACAAGAATCGGATGCACCGTTTACATCAATGACGTCATATTGAAAATAGTGTAAACCTCTTGGAATGACATCACCACTATAATAGTTACTGCTCACTTGGTGGATACTATTTGGCTTAATAATGGTCCCTGATTGGTCAACAGCTTCAGGAAAATCCCAAGTTGCCACAGCCGTTAAACTGACAGGATCAACGGGAATAATATGATTGCTTGGAGGGAAACATGAGATTTTAGGAGGGCTGAGATCTGGAATTAGAATAATGAAAAATTGAAGATGGGTGAGAAAACATGTAATAAGGTGCAATATTCAAATGCAGCTTTTTTGTTAAAAGCCGTGAAAGTATCACCAAGTTCATGTATAATTCATACCAAGATTTACCACACACCCATAACAACATATAATAGTCATTCATGTAGCTCTCATGCAGCTTTACATTTCCAGATATTATAAAAGAAAGATGTCTTACTAAGGCACTTTGGACTTTGTCTATCGTACTCTCCATTTAAACTACAGGTGATGACGTCATATTGTTGATCCATATAAAATCCGGTGAAACATCTATAGTAACAACTTGAACCAAGCAAGCTTCCGTTACATGATCTTGTTCCACCGTCGGGTATGGGAGGCAGCACACATTTGACCTCTTAAAAAGCAAAAGTGTAAAATTATAAAGATGCTACGAATCATCATATTTTGTTTCATTCGTAAGAGAATGCAACCAGTATGGCCATTTACTGCAAGCACAAGTTAAAGAATAAACCATATTTCGATCAGTTCAGAAGTTCCTTTCGATATCTTTTCAATCAATTAATTGTGGTCTGTATTCGATTAACCAAACCAAAATACAACAGCATAGATTTACCTGAAACCAGAAATTCTGTTGTACAAACAGATGTCAAGCCCTGAGTATTTGCTGCTGAATAGAGTAAGGAATAAAAACCAGAAGTAACATTTTGACCAGACTTGATACTATTGTTGTAGGTTGTTAATCTGAAAAATTAAATATTTCCATATTCAAAGACCAAAGTAAGGAGGAGACAGATCCAAGATCAGAATACCAACACAAAATAAATGCATTTCAACGATATGGACACATCACTTGAAATGAATCAAAAGGTTCCACGTGTATCTTAGTAGGCCTATACTAATTAGGCAACATAGATAGTGAAAGAATTTGCAGGATCAATTTAATTTAATGCTAACTGACGTTAACTAGGCCTAAATGTATTAATATTATTAAACAAAGCTTATATCAATCACCATAAAAAAAAACCATCTGACCTTGAATCCCCATCAACTGTCGATTTTTTCCACACAATGTTAGCCGTCGATGATCCTGGATTCAGAAATATCCGTTTTGGTAGCTCTGGACATTTTAGTGTCGGTAACGAATACACTAGAAAGTAAATTATTATGAGCTAACTCAAAATAGACAGTAGTCGAAGTATAATTATAATTTATTTTTTACTCTTGCAATCCAAATAATTGGTAGTCAGAAGATGGGATGTCTTCAACCCCCACAAAATCCCAATAAAAGATAGGAAAAAAAAACTGGTTCTAACAAACTAAACTTACAGTTAGAGCAAGAATTAACAAACCATTGACTTTGTAGGCAGATTAAACATCTTTTACTATCAGTATTTATACATCGGGTCAATTCAGGTAAAATTGTTGTTTTGCCATTGGAGAGGATTTCAGACGATGTTTGTTCGATGTAAAATCGGCAATTCATCAATCCTAAATTTATCGATTCACAGCCTACAGATGTATTGTATCTACGGGTCTGAAATTATGAATGAAGTCAACTTAGGCCTACTATTAGCCTATGATGTAGGCCGTTAAACTCCATTCATTGGATTTCAATTTACAGTCCGATTGATAAGGAGCTAAAGTATGGGGTCTCAGTGGGCTACCCAGGAGTAAGTATTAGCCTAACTCTTATGTACAACCCTGGCTTGTGATAATAATTGTCGTTTGCAAATGTCCGGTTAGGTTTGAGAAAAATCTAGTATTTCGCAGTTTACAAAGTTTTAGGTCCTATAGTGCTATAAGCTTATGGTGTAAAAAACTGAAGAAGTTTTATGTCTCACTAAAAAGCTCCAGCCCCAATATCATATCAACATTAGGCAAGTTTGTGATTAATTTAATAAAGACGTGTATTTGTACTATGTATATCACATTCAAGTCACGCTTACAGTCTCTATGTGAGAAAAGTACTGTATGTACTGATAGTAAACAGTTCTATATGATGTGACTTTTGTTTTGTATTCAAATATAAATTGTGGTTTTACCATACTCATTGTTATATCCAAAGCTGTTTGCCTTGCCCCAGTTTCAGTTAAACAGAGCAGAGTTATCCTATAGAAGACTAACATCCAAAACCATTCTGTTATTCTTTTCATTTTAAATGATATCTTAAAGACAACACAATAACTGTGGTCTTATTTAAGATGTAAAGAGTTATTTCCCCTTCAAGTTCTATTGCATTTTGAGTATAAAATGTACAAAATTACAAAAATTTTGATCTCAGAGACGATTTACGCAATGTGCACAAAATGCATCTGTTCAAGATATATGGATTCGAGGGTTTAAATATCCACTGAAGAATTATACTCGGTTAATTACACAAGCAAGGCTGCGTCGTGGGGTCGTTTTTCTTTGTTATTGTCACGTGATCTTCTTCAGTCTTGATTAACATGACTCAAACAGAATCTTGAAATGTCAAAATCTACCCATTATAGGCTACATGTAGAAAGAAAGGTTACTAAAGATTTTTATTGTCCTCTCGTTAATTATTATATATCTCCTATTGTCCACCATAAGTGTCCAAGGGCAGAAATTCTCTGAAATATCAGGAAACTTTATTTGTAGGATAAAACACGTAAGGTCAGATCATAGACATCTATGGGGTCAGATACACTGTCAATTTTTTTTTATAATTTCGGCCGTAGAATAATAGACTTTCATTTTTAAAAATTAACACTGCTTTAGAAGTTTTGAATTCTAAGAATGTGCAGCCTAGCAGGATGCGTAAGCTGTTTATGTGTGTATAGTAACAATTTTAACAACATTTTAACTTCCTTACACATCGGTAAGTTCAGTGAATTATTAAACATTTAATAAGCTATAAAAGTGTATAATGACCTCGGGGCCGACTTTTCTATATGATCCATGGATCGATCTTAAGCAGCTCAGGTGACCTGTTATATAAGATGATTCAATTACGAAGGGGGCGATGTGATCAAATTACTATTCTTCATTAAGCCAAGTCTTTGTTGAATAATGAGTCGCGTCAATAAACTTGAAATAAAATGTGAGACATATTTTTATACCATTCAAAACATAAAAGGGGCTTATTGACGTGTTTTTACATATCCTATCCTTATCCCATTTCCGATTAATATTTCTTAAACCTGTTTAATTGGCTTTAAAATCAAACTTGAATTGTAAATGCAGCATGCGATTGTTTCCGGGATATTCTGAAGACAGTGTGTTTATATTAGAACATATGAATTGTGAAAGGTGAATTATTAGTTATGCTGCGCATTTGGGTAAGGCTTTTTGCTCATTAACGTGAACTGGGGTTGGTACTTGCTCACTAACTAATACGGGAGCCAGTTTTGATGCAGGTAAAGCTCATGTGCTAGTGATGCAGACAGGGTTTTGTAAAATTTGTTGCACGACATTCTGACCACGGCAACTATATAGCACTGTCATTCCGCCAGCAACTAGCACAGTTATCTAGTTTGATACACTAAACAAAAAGAATAACTATTCTATCGAAAAAGAATCGATGAAACTGCATCAAGAAAGTTGGACTTACGAATTCTGTTTAATCTTATTCCAGATTGTGATTAATTTACTGGTTTTGTCGCCTTCCATATTAACTAATGCATTTTTTTACCAACCTGCGGGTGGTGAGTATAGCAAATGAATTGGTTGTTTCGATATCAAAAACAAAGCCGAATATCAGCATAAAGTAATTTTCATCTGAAGTTTATTGTTGCCAAAAGTGCGAACAGAATTAATTTAAAACCGACGGAATTGACGAAATCTAAGTACGTATTCAAGTTATTGTATTCTGCGTCCAAGGCTACCAACTGTCAGAAATGATAACACAGTTTTAAGTGGCTTAAAGGGACTGGTGCATCATTCTTTTTGACCAATCATACTTTAGTCTCAGAAATGGGAATTTTTTAGCTAAGCCAATCGGTAATAGTGTTCACGGGTCACAGTCGAAATTTGGGCCTTCAAATCCATGTGTGTCCAGAATTATCCGCGTTTGAATGTTATAATGATGACTCATTATAAGATACTCTGTGTTATATAGAAAAGACATATACAGAAATTGTGTGTATAATTCCTAGTTTGAAGTACTTTTAAAGGAATTATGCGATTTTTGTTCATTTCTTGTACATCTGAAGATTTGCATATTTTCAAGACTCAATTCACCTGTCCATTTAATAATGTCTAGACAAAACCTCAAAAACATCATCAATGTCTCATCGGCGCACACACATTAGCAATATCTCATTCGAATATTGCAAATTATAACTTGAATGAGATCTTATCAATATATACATGCATATCAAGTTTCACCAACTTATAGAACTATATCGCGATGTTGTTAAATCCTACGAAAACCATTTACTATCATGTTATGTGTTTTTTGACATCTCTAAAGCCTTCGATCGTGTTTACCACAGAGGATTAATTCACAAGCTTATATCATATGGTTTGGACGAAAACACTCTTAAATAGTTAGCTAGTTACACAACAAACAGAACACAGTCCGTGTTGGTAAACAATTTAACATCTTCTCCAATAACCCTAAAATCCGGCGTCCCTCAAGGATCTGTTCTCGGTCCATTTCTTTTCATTGTTTATATTAACAGTCCTAACTTTTACTACCACTTGGCGGCCATTACAGCCAAAACTGGAATGTGATGGTTCATTACTCTTTGACAGATATGATACAAATTTACATTGCACCTTGTCCCCAATACCTAACTAAGAAGATACCATAACTTGACCTGTTCTTGGCACCCTGGTATTAGATTTCATGTTCTAAATTTAGTACAGAGCCCTTCTTCACTAGATTAAATTTGAAATTTTGTTCTCCTTAGCAAAACTCTGTTCTTTGAAAGGAAGATAGTCGTGAAATTTCAGAAATCAGAATCCTATCAATCAGGAATATCAACAAACAAATCTAACCACTATAGAAACACAATTTTATATATGATAAAATTTTGCAATTTTTAAAAAGCTGCAAAGTTTTAGCATTTCAAAACCATATAAAAAGTTTGGAGGCTAACGTATCTATTCAGATAAATAGAGGTGTTCCTCAAAATAATATTAAATAATAATTCCAGCCATAAAATGTCAAAAAAGTTCTTGTAGGAAATGCATCTAAATCTCCAAATCTGTGTTCATAAAATTGGCAGTCTAAAATAGGGTAGGCCTAAGTAAGTAAATGAACTAAATTGTCGCTTTTCATGACTGAAATTGCTGAAGCGCCATAGATGGTCGATGGGTCCCCGAGGTTTTAAAGTGTTTTACATTACAGCAAAATACATTTAGACAGAAACAGCAACTCATTATGGACATACATGCATACCGAGTAAAGCGACAGTCGCAGCGTGTGGCCCACTTAAGGGGCCTCAGTGGGGTCCATAGGCGAAGTTGCTGATTTTTTTCTTTTCATTTTCAATTATTTCACTGTTTGCTCATTTCTTTCAAAGTCTATTCATGCGCCAATTTGCAAGTGCCGAGCGCAACCAGTTGAAATACTCATTAAGTTATTATTGAATTATTTCAAAACAAGATACAAAAGAAACCAAGGAGTTTATAGAATGGTTCTAAAAAAATTGAATGAAGGTCAATAAGAAAAGTTAATATAAGAGAGGCCATAAGGATGTGTATGTATGTAATATGATACTGGTCAAACATTAGGGCCGAACTTTATTTTGAAACTTTAATTGGGCAGATTTATTGCAATGTAAAGACCTGATGACATATTGTTTACAGTAGACATACCAACTAATTATAGTCACTGGACCATGGGCAGTACAGAATACTCTTTTTGGTAGTAAAAGTTAGGACTGTTAATGACACCCAAGAATCTCTTTCAAATCTTGCAAGGCTATTTGCCGATAACACTGCTCTTGGCTGTCATGGCACCACCGTCGAAGAGGTTGAAAAATCTCTCAACCTAGATCTAGGGCGAATATACGACTAGTCCAAAAAATGGCTCTTAAATTTCAATCCTTCTAAAACGAAAGTAATGATATTTTCCCAACACAGGAATGTTGTACCCAACTTACGTATGGGCGACACTAAATTAGACATAGTGTCCACCCACAGACATCTCGGTGTTACGCTATCTCATGATTTCAAATTGACTCCCCATATTGATGCCATTGCTTTATCAGCCCCAAGACAAATAGGCCTTTTACGAGGTCTGAAAGTTGGTCAATACTTGAAAAAATCTACAAAACCCATATTCTTCCTACTCTGGAATATGCATGTCAAGTTTGGCACGGTTGCCTAAACATTAATTGCTAAAAGTTAGAAAAAATTACAGTTGGACAGGACTACCCATATTCACAAGCTTAAATTCGCTCTGTACCGGAACCACTGAGTGAAAGACGTAAGAGACGCAGACTCACTTTGTTCTATGACATATATCACGAATACTGTCCACAATATCTCTCTGGCTTGTTAGACACATTTAGAGCTCAACCTAATCATTACAACTTAAAAAATAATTATGACATTAAACCACCACACCTGAGAACAGCTACCTATGAAAACTCCTTCGTCCCTGCAACTATTAAAGACTGGAATAATTTTAAACCTGAAAAAAGAACTGCGAGCACTAGAGGTAACTTCAAATCGCTTATCACCATCAAGTGCCTAAAACAGAAATCTTTTTTACGCAACGGTGATCGTAAATGTGTCATCCTCTTAGCACAACTACGAACTGGAAGTAGTCCTTTGAAAGCTGATCTGTTTCGAGTACACCTGGTGCAAGACCAGAACTGTTCATCACTTTATATTTCTCTGGGGTGACGAAAATCTATCTCCAATTCAAAATACGAAACTTATCAACAATGTATTTAAATTTATAAAAGCAAGCAAAAGGTTCTCAACCTAACTGATTTGTCTATACATTACATTGTTTTTGGTAAGGGTCTACCGAATCATCGCTAATCTCAGAACTTCCTTTTGCGCTTTCGCCAATGTTTCGAGCAAAAGATCGTTCACTGAGATTAGCTTCAATTAACATAAATACAAATTTGATCTAACAGCATTTTTTTTTTCACTCTCTGCACCTGGCACTCTGAGCACACCTTCCCAGATTTTTTTTTTTATAAATATGACAGTTATATGTTGGAAATGGCAGTTTTGTAAGTTTTTGTAACTTTTGCCAAATCCTTTACATTTGTTGTAATAAAATATGTTTAAATCAATCAAGATCGAATAAAAACTGTAGCCTCTATCTTTCCTACTAGTCGAATTTTACGCGTTTCTACTTAGTCAAGGGCAATAACTCTGAAACCATTCATGTGATTGTTACCAATTTCGAACTTGACTTAGATCTCATATATACATTCATATCAAATTTCATTAAGATCGGATAAATTCTCTAGTCACTATCGTGGATACAAGCCAAATTTGCAGCGTTTTTACGAAGTCAAGGACAGTAACTCCAAAAACGTTCTTGCAATATTTAAAGGGATACTACGTCTGAGAATAAACATAAAATTGTTAAACTTGGCCAATAAGGGCATATATTCCTCAGTAGATATACCTGGTGTCATAAATAACATAACAGGATCCTAATATAATCTGATAAGTCTAAAAAACTTAATAAAAATGCAATTAACTATTTAAAAACGGTTCATATTATGATTAAGCGTTTTTCAATAATTACTTAGTTACTTAGTTACTATTGTAACTTTATGACACCAGGTAAGTTCGCCAATGAATATATACTCATATTGACCATTCTTGAGAAATTTTAAGTTCATTCTAAGACGTGGCATCACTTCAGGAAAATCGAATTTGACTGAGATATCATCGATATATACATGCATAAATCAAGATCGGATAAAACCTGGTGCCTCGTGGCTATTATTTAACTTTATTTAAATGTAAGCCTTGATTATTTGACAATGCAACTCTTTGCCGACTAAGATAGGATAGTAGTCTTAAAGGCAATTTTGAAACTTTAAATACATTATTTTATATCCTCGGTTGTTTTTTACAGATATTTTACCAGAGGGTGACATCAGAGTAAACGAGGGAGAAGCGTTTACTCTAATATGTATATCGCAATTGTACCGACCAGTTCTGTTCTCAAAGGCCGGTGTTGCTGTCCCACCGAGCAGAATCTACAACGATTCTACCATAGAGCTGACAGTGGCCTACTCCAAAATAACCCACTCTGGTAGATATGTGTGTCTTGGGAAAAGAATAGATAAACCAGATATATCTTTAGATGGAAAATATGTTATTGTTACAGGTAAGTCAAATATTTAAGGCTTTAATATCATTTTGTTACCATACAATGGTGAGCTCGGATTGATTGGTCGGTTGCTATATATAGCAGTTGTTAAAACCCAAAGGCTTTCAAATTCTATCTAACTCGCTTTAGATTTGTAATTTGCTTATTCTGAAAACCAATGCCAACTCTACGGCAGTAGAAACTCAAACACCGATTTTCGGCGATTTAAGAGTTTTCTGAGGTCAGGATGGGCTCATAACTAAAAAATCAATTGAAAATACAAGGACACCTGTGTAGTAAAAATACCTGCTCCTAAAAACAGTTTAAGTTTACTATTTGAAAACAAACAAAATTTATATTAACAACCATTCGGGCAAAGTAACAGGGTCGTGTGTTCGCCTATAATATTCGTGAATGAACTGAAACTCGTAGTTGAAACTTTGTTGAAATTCCTATCTGTGATTTCGTTACCTAGTCGCGGCCGACCTGGGAAAGACAAACAATACCTAGGCCTACTCTCGGATTGATTGTTGATTTTGTTCTAATTTAAGACATCATTTGATTTGTGAAATGAGTCAGAAATGAATCTCTCGCTGTGAAATTTATAGCCTAATCTTGATTTATCAAATGACTTGCAACCTTTGCTTGTGCATTCATCTCGTCGCTGATGATACTCAGATGAAGCAAATCGGAAGCAATAATTGTAAAATAATGGATTCCTCAAACAAGTGTAAGTTACGTGTCGTTAGTACAGCCACCCACTCACAATATATTTGATAACAGCTATGATATCACTATCTGTATTACTAGTTATTGACTAAATTTTGAAATGTGTGTGTAGTATTTTATCTTATCTTTTCACAGATAGAAGAGGGACATAAGGGACCTTTCATTGACGTTCAAGTGCTATAAGATTGTAAAGACTACTATATCGAAATGCAACTTTGTTTTTAACACACTGATTGTAACTGCAAAGGACTCGAATGAAACATTAGTCAGATTGAACAGGTCATAAACAAATCATTCCCCTATCCCGCCCGACCGTTCAAAATGGACGCATTCAAATTTCATGCATTGTTCATTTTCACGTGGATTTTCATACTTTATTTTAAAGGTAAGGAACCATAATCAACGATCAATAAGGCTCTTATGGAAATTCAATTGTAAAGATTCAATGGCGTCCAGAGTGCTAAAGGTCAATCTAGTCTGTTTGCAATATAAAGAACTTCCAGATAACACAGACATGTTTTACTAAAGATCTGAGACAGGATATTTTGCGGGATTTTGATTTTGTTGGGAAAACCTGCAGTGTGTAGACAACAGCGACAGTACAACTGTTGCGACCAGCAGCTTTGATGGAGTTTAGACGTTTAGATCTAGTGGCAACGAAAATAGGTTGCGACAACGTCGTTAATAATCCATTTTTGGACCGAGAGTATAACCTACAAGTGCTGCAATTAATGAGTCACCATAATTAGGTTACATTGGAATAACTGCTCCACAGAACGAACCTTTACTTTTCGTTAACTTGAATTTCAGAAAGTGAATCTGTTCTCTTACCGTTTGGTAGAGATGAAGAAGATACTCTTATCAAAGATTCGACTTCAGTCACTCAACTCAACCTGTCTCAGCCAATATACTATTATGGTCTACCATATTCAACTCTTTACGTGAGTAAATGTTATTATAATTAATGGAAGAACGTCAACCAAAAAAGAAATAAATCCAGTTTATATTAAATAAAGCGAAGCTTTCTAGTTAAGATCTAGGCAGTGGCCATTTACTACGCACACAAGTAACAACGAATTTATTACCATATAAATGGACATTCCACTTTCTTGTAGGTCGAAATTGTTTTTTGCTCTAATTTGTGAAAACTATACACCAAAATCTAGAGAAATGTGGCCTTTAAGTTTTTCTATTTTGTTTTCAGATTTCTAAAGATGGTTTAGTGGCATTTCATCCTAAAGTTGCATACCTTCAACAGTTTTGGCGGGAAAATCCAAGCGAGCACAACCATCCTTTCATAGCACCGTACTATTATAGTGGAGAAGCTACGATACCGGCACAGAAAGCAAAACCTGGAGAAATTTACTATAGGGTTATATATGACGATGGGAGTATCGAAGAAAGAGCACATTTTTTACACTCGTTAGAGCAATATATCATGAACAATGTGGTTGGTGTACGACAGTTCGAGGCAAAAACAGCACTGGTTGTTACGTGGAAAGACGTCACAGATTCGCCATCTGCTATTGATGGTTGTATGGATGATGATGGTGTACCAGCTTGTACAGATGTGAGTACGCAAACAGTCCCAAATAATTTGAGATAATTAGATACTTAAACTCAAGGTCTTGGGTGCTCAAAATGATATCTTCCTCTGACGTTTTATCCAATGATACTTTCGCCATTCTATTCCTAAAATGCTTTATATTTACAGACGGATACATTCCAGTTGGTTCTTGTTGCTGATCGATCCCAAACATTTGCTATTTTCAATTATCTTAAAATGGATTTACTAGATCATCATTTTTACCAGGTAAAATGTTTATTTTGTTTACCAGAAATGATAAATGCCTTTGAGACCTAAACTTGCCTTGAATGTATGTATAGTATATTTCTGACTTCTCATTTTAGCGACTATGTTGAGGAGTCTCAAACCTAACGTCCAAAAGCCCCTACTGCCTGTATTTTGAGCACCTCTATTGATTTGATTTTAGTCGATTTTTGAAAGCCACCGGTTACACCGATGGTTTCAACTACAGGGATCTGTTTCTGAAGCAGAGATGGTCGTGGCAGGCGTTAGCCAACTTCTTCTGTATATACTACCATAGAGTCGACTATTGATATATGCCTGTGGTTGAAACGTCGGATTAACCATACTCGGAAAAAATAATAATAAAATGGAAAGAGAAAGTATGTCTAACTCTAGAAAGTTGCTTGTGCTTCTTCATGATTTCTGAGGTAAATTATCATAAATGATATGCTTTCTTACATCAATCTGTATAGGCTGGAATGAATGGTGGCCTGGGTAATGGATGGACGGATGTGTTCTGTGGTGACCGATGTGGTAGAATGGATCTCAATATGTTACCATCACTCTATGGTAGTGATATGGAAGGCAGGTTTATATATAAAGTATCAGATGATGTCATAGTACGAGGGGGTTGTCTTCCTTTACAAGCCAAATCAGGTTAGTTGATAAAAACCGTGACACCATAGAACCTTGGACAAAATTGTATCAAACTTCTTTCGGAGTGGCGACAAAATGGATAACCCTAATCTTTCACTCTTTTAACTTTCATCGGGGTTATGCCTACATATCTGTGACTGTGCTATTGTAAAATTTGTTTGACGCAATTTTACACTCTATAATTACTAATTATTTTTCAGGTTTAGAGTTCTATCCACAGTATGCAAATATGTATGGAGGGGAGATAATTGATATTTCTGGATACTGCATACGACCTGGCCAGTCAGTGATGTGTAAATTCGGTGAAGCAGAAGAAACGTCTGCTGTATCATTCGTCAATTCCACGAAACTAAGATGTCAGGTTCCGCGGATGACCGAACATGGAATGGTTGATCTTATAGTCTCAGCTGATTCTGGTGATTTGATTGGCCAATTTCATATTGGTGAGTTCCTCTTGTGTTTTCATCGGTCAAAATAGAAAAAAGGTAACCTGTGCAATGGAAATAGAAATTTCGGCTTCAATTCATTCCCATCTCCTTATTTCGACGTTAATAATTTACATGCCGGAGTATATGTATATATGTCCATTTATAAGACCAAATAATCCAAAAATAATAAGCTTTTAAACCATTGAATTAAACCTCGAGACGTATTTATGATTGTTGATTCAGGATTATTTGCAAGATCAGAACATCATATAAGAATATCGATGGGTGATCCGACTATGCTTTGGAATGAAACAAATCCAGAAAAGCTGTCATTTTCCTGGGATGTACACCCACTAGGAGACGGGAATGTCCCAGTAGAGATAAGCCTGTTAGGATACAGAGAAAGTTATGACGGGGTAAGTCCTGTGACTCATAACAAGTCCATATGGTTAGCCAACAAGAGTATTTAGGTGAGCGGGCGAAAAACCTTCAAATTAGCATTTTGTAACCATCAGACTCTCCCCAAGTCTCAAGTAGATGAAAATTATCACATTTCTGTGGACACTTTGTCTCATTTTGTAAATTTTTGATAGTCTATGTTCTTCGGATACCATACCCTCTAATCTACTTAATAATGTTTCTTCTAGTGCTTTATAAAGTTTTCGGTTGATGATTATTGAACTGGGTTTTGTTTATCACAGATCAACTGGAAAGTTATAGATGATTTGGGAAAAGGCACAGTTGAAAATGGCGATCATCAATTGATCTTTAACGTAGCTGATCATCAGTGTGATGGTGATGATTGCTGGAAATATGAAATTGGTTTACTAGAGGTTGGAATTTCCCCCAACTCCTGGACATTGACCAACACCCATGGGTATGTGTTATCTCCTTGCACGTTTGAACAGTTGAGACAATGTGCGATTTGTATACGTGATGCACAAGGCTGAAAGCGATCTGATCACAGGAGACATAGTAAATGACTGTAGTTTCGTATGGACGTCATACTTCATTGTTTTAGAACAGTTGCTGATCACTTGAACCATTCTTTTATATTGTAATTTTCTCTTTTTCCCTTTAGTAATGAGTTTGTGATATGAGGGCCTTTCCAATATCAATGAACCGGTTGTTACTGCCTGCTCATTGAATATCCTGTAATTCCCAATAGACATATCATACTCTTGAAAATGACACAACCATCCGAATTAAGGATTAAGTTTTATAACTGACCTAGAACCTCCTTTTAAAGAAATATTTTACCATGTACTTTCCGATTTGAGTTTTGCCAAACAGGACTCATATCTTTTGTACGATATAATTCAGAAATATTCCACTACTTTCTAGATCCTACTCATTTGGACCGATACCATTGGGATGGTTTGTCCGAGACTTCATGATGAACCAACACGGTGCAGGTTATTCAGAAATCCAATGCCGTGAATGGTATGAAAAGGACAAGAAGAATATGGATTGGCTCGAAGAACTTTTAAGCTGTCCTTGTAACCTGAATCAGGCTGTGATGGATTTCGGCAGATTTCAACCGGATATGGGATGCAATATGTATACTGGAAGCGCTTGCCACTACCATATTGGTGCTGTACATTGTGTCAGATCAGTTAATCCAACGTAAGAAAGAAACAACCATTTTTTTTATACGCCCACATGAAATGTGAAGCGTATTGCCGTCACCCATGTCCGTCGGTCCGTCCATCCACAATTGCTCGTAAACACTCTACAAGACACAATTCTTTACGGATTTTGACGACACTTGCTGAAATCGTTTATTATCACCCAAGGATGAACCCTATTGAAAATCGATAAAATCGAAATATATTTAATATGAGTTATTGCCCTCTAGAAGGCACAATTCTTGGTGGATTTTGACGAAACTTGGCATGAGTGTTTGTTATCAACCAAGGATAAATCCTATTGAAAATCAGAAAAATCTAAAAATATTTAGTATGAGTTATTGCCCTTGTTCTTGAAAACGCGTTAAATTTTAGCTCGTAAACACTCTTTAAGACACAATTCTTGACAGATTTTGACGAAACTTGGTGTGAGTGTTTGTAATCACCCAAGGATGAACCCTATTGAAAATCAGAAGAATCGAAAAATATTTAGTATGAGTTATTGCCCTTGTTCTTGAAAACGCGTTCAATTCTTAGCTTGTAAACAGTAACAGGCATGATTCTTGCTGGATTTTGACACAACTTGGTTTTATTATCCCGCGCTGAAGATTGAATATTTGCCTTCTAGAGTTTTCAAGAACAAGGGCAATAACTCATACTAAATATTTTTCGATTCTTGTGATTTTCTATAGGGTTCATCCTTGGGTGATTACAAACACTCACACCAAGTTTCGTCAAAATCTGTCAAGAATTGTGTCTCATACTCAATATTATTCAGTATCGCTCTAAAGAATTAAAAAGAAGTGTATGACTGAGGGTTGAATAGTTCATACTGGTGATTGTTACTGTACTGCTAAATATTTTTATTCATAATCAAAGCCGCCAGTGGGCGTATATTACCTTGCCTGGCAAGCTATCTTTTTTAAAAAAAAAAGGGGATAACATCATGGGTTAATGAGGATCTTGCTTAACATCTGGTCCGTGGCCAAACCTCTTGCATTAGTGCGGATCATTCATACCTACTTTGGTATACATGTATTGTAGTCCTGCAATAGGAATTGGTGCGACTGGCCTACAGTTCAATGGAGTTATTATTGTTCATGCGCTTCTAATAAATACAAGAGTTCATAAATTTCTTTTCTTACAAAAAACACAAACAGTAAAAACCAAATAGGCTTAGGCCTATATATACATCGAAGTAATCAGGAGTACAGAAGACGAACGAAGCGAATATACAAATGAAGCGATTAACTGAAATATATAAAATATATCAGAAATAAGTGATATGAACAATATCTGACTTAAGGGAGACAACCCTCTTATAACAATATTCTAACAAGCCAGACCACAACTAATCTATGCAACTAAAGGCCAAAAAGTACAAAACCGGTGCGAAACGAAGTAAATCTAAGCATCCCAATAATGCGAACGAAGTAAATCTAAGCATCCCAATAATGCGAACGAAGTAAATCTAAGCATCCCAATAATGCGAACGAAGTAGGCCTAAATCTAAACATCCCAATAATGCAATCTACATACATCCCAATAATGTACTCTAAATACATCCCAATAATGCAATCTACATACATCCCAATAATGCAATCTACATACATCCCAATAATGTACTCTAAATACATCCCAATAATGTACTCATATATAATATAGAACTATACTTCCCAATAATGCAAGTTACGAACGAAGGCGAATGAAAACGAATCGAAAGGGCTTATTATGGCTCACGAAGCAAGGTAGATTTGACAACTAAAAACCTATCCGAAAGCAATGAAATGCATACACAATGTTACAAAATATACAATAAAACAGTCATTACCAAATTTGTTGTTCTCCATAGTCTGAATTCCTAATTGCAAAACATCGAAAAACGAAATGGTCCAACGTAAAGAACTGTATTTTCCCACAAACCGGAAAACGTGCGAATTATAGTCTCGATTATTTAGACGCTATTTTTAGAATTGAAGGCAAAGTTCGTTTTGAACCCTACATGTATTGCTTATCATGGACCTGTTGCCAGATATGCCGAATGGTGTTCATATAGCAGGAAGTCCGTCTGTCTCCAAACTGTTTGTTTTTTTCAGAGCATCTGGAGCGGGAAATCAGTGTTGCTATGGTAATGATGGTAATCTCATGTATTCAGCAGATTCTTATAATGGTGCGACACCAGATCGATGTCACGATTGGGGAGCTCCACCATTTAATAAGCCTGATTATGTCCCTTCTCTGTCACACTGGAAACATGACGTCATCAGCTTCTACCATTGCTGCCTGTGGGTTAATTATGCTAATTGTGATCTGTACATGGAACAAAGGGCGACAAGAGACTGTAGAGGTTACACACCCCCCAAAACAGGTGAGGCCAATTGATTAGCCTGTGGAGTATTTGAATAAGAACATTCTCAGGTTTGATGATTAGATTTGAAATGATTTAAATAACATCCTCTCATGTATGATTTTACTTACTTGGTTTCTGTTATTATTTCGATTATCTATACAGCATTTGTGTATGGAGATCCCCATATTGTAACGTTTGATGAACAGGAGTATAATTTGCCTGGTCGGGGTGAATATTGGTTGATGAAAGATGAAGGGCTGTCAATACAAGCCAGATTTGACAAAGGTTGGTGTGAAAAATGTTACTTACATCAATTCAAATTTCTTACTCTTATTTTTAACAGTATGTCGGACAGCACTGCCTTCAGAAAGAACCAAAATTCCGATAGGAGATGGCATTCAGTAGACTACTTGG
This sequence comes from Lottia gigantea, assembly GCF_000327385.1. Classification (NCBI taxonomy): domain Eukaryota; kingdom Metazoa; phylum Mollusca; class Gastropoda; family Lottiidae; genus Lottia; species Lottia gigantea. Next base: position 2,394,282 of record NW_008708986.1, read on the forward strand.
ATCTTTGATTTGATTTTAGAGTTAAGCCTTAGCATGGGTAATGTGTTAATTTCACTCTTGAACTCTTTTTCCTTAAACATATATCGGGTGTATAGAAGACTTCAGTGGGCTATGTCATCTTTTCAGTGACATCACTTAATGCAACCGGGCTAGTAGCAGTTGTTGTTCAGGCGCCAGGTGATAGTAGAATTGAAGCACGAATAACTTCTATGGATACCGGCAAGCAACTTAATATTGTTGTGGATGGAAAAGTTAGAAATTTTGGAAGTATCATGAGAGGAGGTCATAAAATGGTAACTCCAAGCTGGCAAGATTTTAATGGTGAGTTTGAAACTAGCGTCACAACTGGATATGGTGTGACAAAGCATATTCTCTGTCAATTACAGTACAGTTCTTGAAGTTAATGTTATACATGAACATACTGGACATGTTGACGTCACGAATAACAATAGTCAATGTAGGAAATTTTGTGAGAATAAGCTATTTATTGGTGGTAGTCTCCAAACAATTGTTTATCTTTATAGGTGTGTCTGTAACCAGGAATCCATCTTACAAAAGACAAGACAATCATGGTAATTTTACCATCTTACTGCAGTCAGGGGTCGGTGTACAAGTAGCTGCAGTTGGAAATCTCATTTACCTCTCAGTCATTGTACCTGATTCATTTAAAGTATGTGTCATTTTATTTCTCAAATTAGTAGGTGATGCTATGGATTGTTAGTGTCATTATTTTAAGTGAAAGATTTGAAGCATTCATGGTGAACGCATGTATATTTTTGATCTTTAGTTCTTTGTTTCGAATTCAGGCCCTTGTTCTTAGTTCCTAACCACGGTAATTTAATTTTGTGTACCTACAGGGCAGAGGTAATGGTTTGTTAGGAAGTTGGGATGATGATGTAGACAATGATTTTACAACCCCTGATGGTACGATGGTAGATAGTGACAGCACGAGAGAAGATATCTATTCAGTGTTTGGACTCCAATGTTAGTAATTATCACTGGTGCAATGAAATTTTAGTTGAATATTTGCCGAATTAGCGCTGTATTTATTGAGTTTTTGATAGTCGATAAATATCCAAACCTTTTTTTGGAACGAACAAGAACTCTTTCAGAATAAGCCGTTAATGGTACTCTCTTGTGGTGGTTTAATTGGTAGAATGATCAGGATTTGTGGACCAATGTAAAAATTGGTCAGTTTAGGTATACAGTGTTGGCATGGGTTGAAACTAGATTGGTTCGTTTTGCTTTTATTACATATTGAATAGTGTCTGCTCAATTTCAGGGGTTGTAACTACGGATGTAAGTCTCTTCCAATATCCCGAGGGCTTTGAGCTGAACTTTATTCCTTTATTTGATGATCCACCATTGGCTGATGGACTGAATTTTTTCCAAGTAAAACGTACATGCTTGGAAGATCCTAGGTGTATCCATGACTACTCGCTAACCGGAAGTATACAAATTGGGCTAGCTACTCTTCGGACTGTTGGAGTTATTGAGAGCGCGAGGGAATCCCAGAAAAAAGGTAACTGTGACTAATTTTGGAATTAGGGCTTGACTCTCCTAAATAGAACCCATATAATAAAGCGGACGCACTGTACAGCAACAAACATATTATGAAATCAGAAAGGTAAAGAGATTTAATGTAATCGTATATTTTCAGTTTTGTCATGTGGACTGTTGGATGTGCCGGGTGGTCTTAAAAGTAATCTGAACTATACTCTGGGCAGTGCAATCACGGTGATGAGTTGCAATACAGGGGAACTTACTGGTGATACTAACTACAGATGTGTACAGACAACAGATGACGAAGCTTCATGGGAGCCGGAAGTTTCAGCTTCTTGTCATGGAGGTATGTCTGAAACAGATCTTAAATGTTTTGTCATTTGAAACTGACAATATATTATATATTATACCTCTATTTCTTTCAGAAAATCCAGTACTATAATGTAGAAATTTGTCAAACGCGGGTGTGAACGCAGGTCTGTTGAGAACCCGTCGCCTTGATTTGGCAACTATTATTTTCATCATGATCACATTATATACTATCTCACTAATCCAATGTTATTTGTAGAGGGTGTAGATGAAGCTTCTGTTGGAATGATAGTTGGTATAGTTCTATCAATTCTAGCTGTTCTAGGTATTGTGACAGCTGTTATTATTATCCTATATCGTAGAAGATCCAGTTCCACGCCGGATGAGTAAGATCTTTTATGCTTTTTGTTATAAATGATATCAGCTATGTTCGAGTAAAATCGGAAGACCGAACCTATGACTTAGCTGATGCTGTGAAACATGCAGTGTGAAGGCCATATCTTGTTCATGGTGAACAGTGTGTAATAACCTCTTGTTTAAGGCCTCAATTAGCTAACCCAGATGTCTTGGTGATGGGTTTAAATCCGAATATATAGACACCTTGACACGAGCTTTTATAAATTACTATATAGCAAGATCGGAGATTTATCGACACTACCTAAAACGGACAGTGCCGTTACGTATATACATATACGTTACACACACGGCAGGTTTAGTAGTGCGAGCGTGACTTAGCCAGTATCATTGATTAGGACAATCGTGACTATGTCAGTATCATCGATTAGTGCCATCGTGATTAAGACAGTATTATTTACTTGTACCTTTGTTTGTGTCATAGTCATTGACAGTGTCATCGTGATTTAGTTAGTATCATTAGCTAGTGAGATCGTGACTTTGTCAGTATCATTAGCTTATGCCCTAGTGACTTTGTCAGTATCATCAGCCTGTGCCATCGTGAATTAGCCAATTTGATTGATTAGTGCCATGTAACTTAGTCAATATCATTAACTTGTGTCATGATCCTGCTGATGGGTTTTACATTAAAAAAAAGATTGACATCATAACACGAGCTCTTGTAATGATCGGAGATGTCGATCAATGGCGCTATGTCGTTACTTATATGTAATAATGCCTGAATTAAACAGAAGGCTATATATATCTAGATTGCAGATGGTCGAGATGCGTGAATTTTTACCACCTGACAATCTTATTTTGGTAAGGTGGTTTGTGTTTACCAAGTCCTGTTAATCAGGACAATCTTATTAATTACTTACATTTGCTTTAGCTTGTTTAATAACTCGGCCCAACAATTTAATATGATAATACCTTTTTATCTCGAAATACACGTTTTGTTTTCGCCTAGTTTGTATAATTAAAATGTGCGTGTGATGAAATAAAGTTTCAGCAAACAAATTATGAACGTCTTTGTTCCGAAGGTATCAGGATTTCTATCTAATTAAAAACCAGTATCATTATTATATATTTTGCCTCAGCTGGCCAATACCATAATATAACATTATGCCAAGAATATTGGCATATGCGATTGTTACCATGGTGACTATGCCAGTATCAATGGTTAGTGCCATGGTGACTATGCCAGTATCAATGCCAGTATCAATGGTTAGTGCCATGGTGACTATGCCAGTATCAATGGTTAGTGCCATCGTGACTGTGCCAGTATCAATGGTTAGTGCCATCGAGACTGTGCCAGTATTGACCACTGCCACCGTTACGAAGTCAATATCAATACCAATTGTCATCATTGGCTTGTGTCATGATGGCTAAGCCAATATCATTGACTAGAGCTATCGTGATTAAACAGTACTATTAGGTTGCATTATCGTGGCTTAGCTAGTACCATTGGCTTGCGTTATCGTGATATTGTGCCAATATCAAAGGTTAACATTAGTTTGAATAATAGTATTTGCTTGTCATGATTAGTATCATGGGGCTAATTTAAGTTTTTATGAAGATTATTATCATTTTGATAATTGTGATTAAGCTATCATGTTCACATTTATATGAATAAGGTTGTATGATTCTTCTTCTGTAGAGAGAGTATTGGTCCAGAAAGAGAAGTAATGATGAAACCAATTCCTAAAACAAGAAAATCTACAACCGATGCTGATACCGAAAGAGGACCAGCCCGACCACGAGCCTCGTCCAAAGAATCTATTTAAACTTAGAAACGATGCAAAGGTATATTTCGATGCAGAACAAAAGTAACGAACAGTATTCAGCCAGTTTCTCGTTTTATTGAATTTATCAGTATATTTTCTAAAAAAAAAAAAAAGGTTGGATCTGACGCATGGTTTACGATCGATTCCATTCCGAACCTGCTTCGGGTAGTTGAAACTGAGCTCTATTGACTGGTAAGGAAAGTATTAAAGACTTTATTCAACTATATAAGACAGACTGGTACATATAGCAGGCATACGGGGTTTAATCAAATAGGACTTTAATTAAATAGACCTGGTCAAAACATTACATTTTATAGACATTTATTTTTACATTTTATATTGTTAACCATTTGTGGTAATCGCGTCATGGAATCGAATAAATGTTGTCATGGTTTTCATTATGTAAAAAGTACCTTGTGTACCTTTTTTTGTTATATTTGTATCTATTTGTGTCGAAGTTTGATAAGATATTTGTCCTGTCAAAGGATTTAACCATATTATTCATATTTTTGCAAAAATATATGAAAGGTTTCTATATGTAATCGCTACTGCAATCGCTACAGTATTATACTCGTCGCTGTTTCATAGTCACCTGTAACACCTGTATCATAGTCGTCATGATAGCAAAATGATCACAATATCATGGTCGACACTGTGCATAGTTGCCCAAGTATTGTATCTTCAGAGTAACATCAATTGACACAGGACCATAATGACTAGAGTATGGTCACAGTCACAGTATGAATCACTCAAACATTATCTATTTCTCGAAAGCATAGCGTTGCAAGCAGTATTTAATTATTACAGTTTCTCATACGTCATGATAGCATAAAGTCACAAGTCAAATTGTCACAGTTTCTCAATTATCATGATAGCAGTACGTCACAGCATCAGACTGTAACAGTTTTTCAATTGTCACAATAGCATAACATCATAGTTTCAAATTTTCACTGTCTATCCTTACGATAGCATAACGTCATAGAATCATTCAAATGGTCAGTTTTTATTCGTCACGATTGCATAACGTCACAGTATCAAATTGTCACAGTTTCTCATTCGTCATAATAGCATTATCGTCACAGTATCACGATTGTCACATTTTTTCAATTGCCACAGTTGCATAATTTTGACATCATCACATTAGCATTAGCATTGTCGTCACAGTACCAGTTAGATCACTTATTAAAGTACATTTATTATAACCTTCACAATATTATCATTGTCACTTTCATTAGCAAAGGGCCTACTCGTCACAATATCACATTCGTCAAAATTTTTGATTGTCACAAAAACATAATCATAACCTTAATTATGTTCCTCAAAGTATCATTAATTCATTATCATAAAAGTAAAATATATCATGGCCCACCCCTAAATAAGTGTAGATTGTAATTATTATAGTGTCTTAGTAGCATTCGGACATTCAATTAACAAGAGACAACAATTATACAAAACAAGTTTATTATATATATTATATAATTAAAGTCTACATAAAGGCTAACAAGTTAAAAATTCAATAACAAGCATGAATAATTGAAACATTGAAGTGTATTAAAGTTATCAAACTGTCAAAATGGCAGTCGTCTATTGGAATAAATGGTAATTTGAAAAATTTAGATAGAATTTAACCCCAAATATGATCTAAAATGTCATACTTACATATAAAAGTAAACAGGGACTCACTGCTCAGAGGTGTTCACAAGAACTCAGATGACTATCAAATGTCTATAACTTATATTTTTAAGGGTAAAAAAAGCAGCAGAATGACTATGGTACTACAAAACTCAAAATCTTATTCTATTTTTACAGCTGATATACAACTAACCTAGACAAACTAGATATAATGTGACAATTCAGTGACAATGACCCTTTGACTGGAGTTAAAAACAAAATTTCTTGTGGATTGGAGTGCAAAAAAGCTTCCGCACCAGTTAAAGAGAATTTGCTATTCCAAATAAAAAAGAACAAATTACATCTTTACAATTCCTCAAAAGATGTATTTAGGGATGTTTTCAAACGACCGAAGTCTTTGTAAGGGCACATTGGTATAAGTTGTCTCTCCAAATCATGTTTTTCCACTGCCTTGGAGTTTTTGCCACCAAACTGACACTAACCCAGACTATTTACTGCAAAACAAATCATTAAAAAATAAAAATCAGAAAATAAATAGGTCAATTTTAATACAATATCATCTAGCACTTTCTCAAATAATTTGATATAAGTATATCATATAAAAGACACCATATTATATAGTCAAATATATCTGTACACATTCAGGTACAACTCAAAACAATTCACAATTTGAGTCTGTATGAAGCTGGAATATTCTCCCTCTGTAAAACTAACATTACCGGAAAATAAAGTTAGCTTGTCTTGAGCTACACTCAAATGTACATAAAATCTTTGGTCAACTGTTGTTCCAATGTATAATAAGTAACTCTTGTTTGTTTAAATTTGTCTATGTAGACCTAACAAGCCTTAAAACACTCTTAAAGTCAACAGAAAATATTTTATTAAAATTTAAATGACAATGAGTATGTAATAATGACATTTTTCAAGAGTAAAATGCAGAATTTATAGGAAAGAAGTGAATATGAAAAAGAATAAAAATTGTCTAAAAGGCAAATGCTGCAATATAAAGAAAGACTGAAGGCAGGTTGTGGTAATTTATTGCTATGATTAAGAAATGGACAGAAACTTTTTAAATAATGGCTTCATGTGAATTCTAAATAACAAAACAGCAATAGCTTGATTAAGGCACCTATTAAGAAATAAATAAAGAAATAAGATTTATTCAAGTATATATTAGGTACATAATAAATGATTTCTTATTCAAATCATTGTAGGCCTCAGTCTATTCATAACCTTTTAACACATCTGTCAGAAACAGTTAATATCAATCATAGGCCTAATATACTATTATATAGCTTGTGTTATTAAATTTTAAATATCTTCTAGCTAGAAATACATAATCATAGAAAATAATATCAAAACTTTGGCATAGTGAATTTTTGTCTAAAGCTTGCTGAATCCTACCAAAAACTATTTTTTACAGTTCACAGCAAGAAGTTAAGATTCCCCAGGTTTTGGACTAAATTCTAAAAGCAACTAATTAAAAGCTATATACACATTCTAAATCTAATAGAACATGGAAATGGAACACCCAAGTCAGGGGTCCACCACTTTGAAACAATAAATTCTCATCATCAGTAGGGTGTTAAACTACACTTCCTTGAGATATTACATGTCCTTTATATTCTGTTATTAAATGAAGGTTAATAATAATTAACCACTAGAATCAGGTGTTCCCACTACCATGGTGATGAGCTAATTGGCATAACAGAGAACCTATATTCATATCTATTATGCTATATTATCAATCTCATGATTTCAGATCAAATGACAGTTAACAGTACACTACCATTATGGTTTTTTTTTATTTCATACAGATTCTGGTCCATGTTAAAGAAATATTTACTTTAAAAGCACGGAGGCTCAATTCAATATACAGACATGGATCCATCTTTAAACTTAAATAATTCAGGGATCTGTATGCTTTGGTGTAACAGCTAATATATTCAAAATATTAAGACAATAGAGTAGCCTATCTTTCTCCACCTATTCTTCTAACCTTTTCTACTACAAGCAGACTGTACACAATCAACATAAACCAGAAGAGTCTACTATTCTCTTCTGGAAGAATAAATAATAACTGAAGCTAACTTCATGATAGCGGTATGTTCAAAAGCACATTTGAAATTAAGAGTCAAGAAATATTATAATTATGTGCAACCATACAGATTATCAGATGCATACTAGAGTTTTTATACAATGGAAGCATTGAAACAGTAGTTTAAAGTTTATCCTGAAGTCTTCATCTTATCTAAGATTGGTATAACCATATCAAATCTAGGTCGTTTGCCTGGTTCTTCATTCATGCAGATCTTGATTAATCGTGACATATGACTTGAAATACCTGGTGGAATCTTGATACGTAATCCCTCCAGAGCAATCTAAAATACATAAAGAGCAAATTCACAGATACATCAAGCAATGGGTCCACAAAGGAAGGAACCGAAATTTACCTGACTTTTATTCAATACTATTATATGATTGGCATTGACATAAAAATGGGAGAGGAGATAGGTGTTTATAAAATTGTCAAAATATTTTACAAAGTCTTGCTGATCAGTTATAAACAAAAACAATCCTTGATGAAATCTCCATATCTAAGAAGTGAATATACAGTTTCAAAAGGGAAGAAGAATGTAGCTTACCTTCATGCCTATTTCCATAGGTGACAAGTCAGCAAAGGGAACTTCCCTTGTTTCTAACTCCCATAATAAAATAGCAAAACTCCACATATCAGCTGCTCTCTGGTTCAAATCTTCTCCTGTCTTCTGCAGGGCTGGAATGTTGGTTGAAAATAAACTTTTAAAAGAATGAAATTATATCTGCAGAGCCAATCAACAGTAATATCCTAAGACCATGAAAATTTCAGAAAGTCAAATACATATCTGTGCAAGTAGGAACGTTTAATGGAAACAAGAGGTTGAACTTACATATGGATCTTCCTTAATAACAGGTGATAATAACATCTTGTGTAGTTGCACAAAAAAACTACATACCATAGAAAATTAAAATAATTTGTTGATATTAAAGTGTGTTAAATTAATTCTGGTTAAGATTGACAAGTATGTGAATATTCTTACCTTCAGGTGCCATCCATGCAGGTGAATAACATTTTCCTTTTTCATGAAAAGAGAAAACATAATCAGCCATATTGACTCTAGCTGTTAGATCTTCATCAATCTGAAATATATCATATATAGGAACTTAAACCTTTCATGAATCAAAGAAGCCAATTCATTATAAATGGTAATAGAAAATGGTAATAGAAAATGGTAGCCACTAGATTGTGTAAGCTTATTTCTTAGTAAGAGCAATGTTCACCACAGCCTCAAGTCGTAAGCTTATTTCTTAATAAGAGCAATGTTCACCACAGCCTCAAGTTGTCTGCTTATAACAGATACAGTTACCTGAACCAGAAGGCCATCTATACCCTCTTGTTCAAATACTCTTTATCCATTCAAATGCTAAATATTCACTCGATCTGCCAGAAAATATTTTCTCAAATCTCAACACAAGAATGCTTAAACACTGCTGTTCTAAAACCTAAACCATATAAAGCATGCTAATTTGTCTTTGATATAAGAAGCCAGAGGACAGATGTTCCAAAATGAAAGATTTTCAGATAGACCTCTAGGCAGCTTTAAGTATTTTTCTGACATGTGCCATTTACTCTTTTTTCATTCATAAGCCACATTTATGTAGAACTGATATACAACATATCAAAAGTTTGAAACATAAGCTGATCTACGATATTTTATATCCCACACCAAAGAAAGTGCTCATACATAGTATATCCTATGTGAACCCAATAAACTAGTATCTAATATCATGCAATTTATATCATTTAAATTAACACCCTCTAGGATTACACATCTGATATTTCACAAAGGGAGATAACACACATCAAATTAATCCAATTTAAACCATTAACTCCAAAAACCATGCAATTTAAACTCAATCTCAAATCTAAAATGACATCCACGTCAAAATACTGAAAACAATTTTCTATATATTAATGTATTATCACTCCATGCGATGATGATCCAAATGGTGGATGATTTCTTAACTAATGAAATTAATAAACAAATCATGTTTCTTAATGGGCAGGACTAACTTCCATATTATTTCCCTTGCATGTAATTCTCTCATTTCCCTTAAAAATGTTTAAGGACAAATTTGTAGTAATAATCTACAAACATTATCAACTAGAACTGTTATTTATGTTAGACTCAATATGATTGAGTTACCCCTCAGTATATTAAAAGTGCTTCAAGATATATTGTGCAGATATGATCAGTTAAATTGTATTATCAGATTGTACTAATATCTTACTTTTCCTATCTACTGTTTTTATAGATCTGAGTTTAATTATATACCATGGCATAAAATATAACAAAAAAACGTAAGTCATGAATAATTCTATATAATTAATAATTTAGCTTGAAGGCGAAATACTATCTGGAAAGAATTAGAAGTTGGAATGATCAATGATGTTAAAATATTCCTTTTTCAATATAATTTATCCCATGTATATTAAAAAGTGTTCTTTAAATAACAATACTATTGTATTCCTTAGTTATTTGAGTACTAGAAACGCGAAGGGTTAAAAGATAGTTATAGTATTCTCAATGAGATATTATCCGTAAACTATTTACATGTACTTGTTCATGTAATATAGTATTACTGTTCAGAATGAAATTAATTACGCATAATACAATGATTATTTGCATGGAAGAATGCATGAAAACTAGTTGTCACTTCTGCCAGTATTTTCATCCAAGTAATTGTAGATGAATCAAATTTTCATAATGAAAAGTACTATGAATAGCTGGTAGATCAAATATTGAGAAGACAAAATCAGTTTCATTGTAGATCCTTTCTGGGAAGTGATATCAGCAGATAGTCTTATTAGAGGCATTTTTGTCAGCCGATTTGATTTGGTTTTGATTTGCTAGTACGATTTTGTGCAATTTCAATCAGATTAGCAGTGGTATAAAAATGAGAAATTTGATATCGGCGTTTAGTCATTATGGCTGCCTCCACTGACAACAAAAGAAAGTCATCTATTTTGATTATCATTATTATTATAGTTGAACTTCAACATGCTGCCATCTTTAAAATATTGAATCTATTTGTCTAACCACCTCCTGGGATGATTAGGATGATTAGCCTTATAAGTTTAGGTAAACTCTCTCACAAATGTACAAATTAGCTTAAACTTAAACAAATGCTAAGAATAGCTAATCTGACCAATCAAATCCACCAAAAATGCCTCAGAAGTGTACAATTAGAAGATTTTATCATCTTGAAATACATATATAACATCTATCATATCAATTTCGTAGATGAATAAATGAAATCTAATCATGAATGAAGATGAAATCTATTCACAAATCAAAACCTAGTCATTCAATTTTTTAGGCTAAAAACAATTCACTGGACCATTTAACTACTATCAATACACACACAATCTTAATATTATAAGGGTTGTTTTGAATTTCACAGAACATAGTGTAGCTATTATATCACAACATCTTCTTCTAATTTTGAACTTTCTGTCTGCTTTTGTGTTCGAAATCCTTGAACCATGATATAGATCTACTGCCTTGTCAAGAAATCAAATAGAATACATCTATTATTTTCATAAGAATTTGAATAACAGCTTTATGATAGAATTTCAACCAAAACTGGAAGATCCAAGTTTGCGTTAATTCTCCAATGTAGTAAAATGTGTCCAGACAGATTTCCATTTCCCCGGTAATATTATAAGACTGTGTGCAATGGTGTTATTTATCATAAAATTATTATGGATATTGAAACAGAAGAGAACTATTAGTATACATATTATTCAGTGAGCTAAATATAGTAACATATACAGATAATGCAAACTCCTAAATTCACGCTATTTTTACCCCATTAATGGCATCCTGAGCCTGATATTTCGGATCATCAATATTGATTTTAGCTAAATCTTCATCAATCTACAAAAATAAACATGGCAAAGAAAATAAAATCAACATTTTCAAAAAGGGCTTGTTCCTGTTTTGCATGTTTGGTACATAAATACAAACAGAGAACAGATCTATGGAAAGTACAAACAAACATAAATGTGAATACCAAATATAGCCAAATTAACTAAATTTGTTATAACTGCTCTACATATTCATTTATAAATTTTCATATTGAGAGAATTTTGTGAGACCAAATAATATCTGAATATAAACAAGCCCTTTTATATCTTAAAACAATAAAACTGAAAAAGAATAAGAAATATGATTAAGTCAATACAAAACCAACGAGACCCATTACATTAGCCAACAATATCAATACCCTTAAAGACTTATTCAACAATAAGGATACAGTGTACATCCAAAAAAACGCTCACATAAAATCCAAAATATTGAAATAATATCAAAACTACTAAAAAATAATATTAAATTTAGATATTGAAAAATTAACAGAAATAAAATAACTGTTAAATAACATACCATAATATGTTTAGAGGTCAATAAAAAGTTAGGTATCATGGGTTCCATAGTGTGTAAAAACTCCATTCCTCTTGAAATATCCAAGGCAAATCTTAAAGCTTGGTTCTGGTCAACAACTATATCTAAAATGGAAAATCAAATACCGTGAAGTGACAATTACCTTGTGTGTTTAACACATCCAAAAATATTATATATTTTTACCATGTTTTACTGTAACAGATATATCTATATATTAAGAGGACTGAAGCAATAAAATTCTGATTTTCAAGACCATTGGTTATTTTATATCATCAATAAATATAACTTTAAATAGAAATTGTTGTATTGCTAACTTAAATTGATAAAATACATTTTAAGAATAAGTGATAATTAGCCTTGAACAAAGAAACAATTCTACTTACCTGTTTCACCATGTAAAATATTATAGAGAGAACCAAAAGGCATAAACTGTGTAATAACAACTAGATTAGGGGGTTGATTACAACAGGCAATAACTGGTAAGATGTTAGGATGGTTGAAAATTCTGAAATGTCCAAAATTTCATTTACACTAACTGATTCAGAAGTTGGAAAGCTTAGTCAGAATGAAAAGAGAATGTCATCAAGCCAGACAAATTTCAGAGTCCACAGTCAATGTTTCCAGGACTATGCTCACTGTCAGCTCTCACCCCTTTCTTTATTATATCCAGTTTAAAGCATGAGCTTCCAAACTTAAAGATAGTAACTTCTGTTTGAGCCAAGAATTCAGTGTATTTTACCTTAATCGTGGAAATTCTTCAGCGAAATCTCTAGAATTTCTGATGGTACATTCTCGTAAACTGAGTATCTTAGCAACAATATCATTACCCTGCCATAATCCACGCCAGGTCTATAAATAAACATATTGCTATAATTAAAACGTGACTTAAACGATAAATAATTATTAAAATTGTCAAGGCAAAACTCTACAATGCTGACTTGCACTACTGTTTTCCATGGAAAACAGTATTATACTTCCTTATTTCAAAAAACAAATGTTTAGAGAGGGTAATAACTGAGAGTTTATATAAAGATAATATTGACCATAAGAGACTACAATACCTGTCCAGAATGAGTATCAGCTATATGACCAACTAACTGTAACTGTGATATATCTATACCAGCGTGACGAGACAACAATGCATCACCTGTAGAAGACACGAATCAAGACAAAAGAGAATGAAATCTTGTTAATCGTCTTAGATTTGCTTTTCTAATTTTATAACAAAAATATTTAAATAATATCATAAGATGAAATATGGAAGACATTTGAAGACTGTTTCAGATAATGCTTGTACCATGAATTTAAGAAATACACAATGTAATATTAAAGTGGAACTTACGACTTCTGGTTTTATATCCTAACCAACTTCTATCCTTAAATGGTATTTTACTGATATCTTGTCCTAGCTGTACGGCTCTATCTGAAATTGATGACATCATACTTATCATAACTTGGTCACAGCTTCACTCTATATAATCTTATGGGACATCAGATACTTGCTGCAGTTATTGACCACTTGTAAATTGTTTAGTTTGAACAATCCCAATATTGAAAGTGTTTAACCCTTGCAATGCAATCAACCATCTTGCAAGTGGTTGAGATTTCCTGCTCATGCAAAACAAACATATTGCTCTAAAGTAAGGTAAACTTTGTGTGACTTGAAATGCATTCAGCAGTCAGCAAAATCTTTAGAGTCGCAAATCATAGCTGATTTACCAAAATTCTTCTCATCTGGATCAATGAATTACTATGATGTACATACCTTTTAACATTTGAGCTTGAAATGATTTAGCTTTGTCTAATGGAACTTCATCATTCTTATTAGATACACTGACTAATGCTCCATTATTGACTAGATCCTGAAGTAAACAAATAACAAACAACTATAATCTACAAACAATTTGAAACTATCACAGTTGATTACAAAAAAAAAGAATGCTCATTTAAAAAAGCAACTGCTTGTAAAAGAATAGCAGTAACTCTGTACCATCTCAAAAATGAAAAGATACTGACCTCTGCTATTTGATCATAGCCCCAGAAACAGGCATAATGTAATGGTGTATTACCATGTTCATTGATAGCATTCACATTGGCTTTATTGTGTAATAACTGAAAAATAACAGAGTTGTATTCAAAATAATCAAACAAGAATTTCTCAATGTAATTAACAGAAACAATTTCCCAAGATAAGAAATAAAAACATGGAATTCATAAAACAAGATTCTGTCTGCCAATAAAAATAACTTGCTCAGTAAAAAACTCAAAATACAATGACTAAATGCAAGTCGTTCAAGAAAAAGGATGTACATCAAAGAGACTATGTCAGTACTGGATAGTCAACAACTGAAAGGCTCACCATTAAAACAACATCTCTGTGGCCATGAGCTGCTGCTAAATGTAGTGGAGTATCATCACCCATATTGGTGGCATTAATTCTAGCTCCTCTCTGTATTAACATATCTACTATGTTAGCTCTACCCTCTCGGGCAGCCCAATGTAATAAACTAAATCTATGATCATCTCTGAAAAAGCAAAACCAATCATTCAACGAATTTGGACTTAAATTAAGCAATCACAGACATGCTTAGTTGCAACAGGACCAGATGAAGAAATCAAGCCCCATCAGCTGTAACACACTATCAATACAACTTTATCCCTTTATAAACGAAGTACTGAAGGTCTTGAAATTATTATACAAGTTAACATGTATCGTGGGTGACTGCTTGAAACCTTGCATAACGATATATGACGTGAAATTTCTTTTCAAGAAAAACAGAAAAAAACTGTTTGTACACGTATTTTTTTAAAATCTTTTTTTTTTATTCTTTAACCGCTATGAGGTTTTCATTCTTTGAAAATATAAACCTTGTATAACAATTTGCATTCTCCGGCCCATTGAACCAAAAACTTGTATAATAATACAATATACGATGTTTTTAATTTCATCCGCAGAAAAAAGAACATTGAACCTCGTATAATAACATATTTTACGAGGTTTCAAATCTGACTGTTTATATACGTGTTATTTAATTAGTGCTTTTTGAGTTATTTACAATCAAGCTAAGAATACGAGGCTTTGATCACAAGATCCGCTTTCGAGCTTTCGAACGATACCAAAAAGTCAAAATTACTAAATATGGCATATACGAGGTTTCAAGCGGTCACACATGATATTATGTATGTATAGTACATGATATACTTTGTTACTTTCAATATTCTATTCTTTGTTCTGATTTTAGTTATTTAAGATGGGAGATAATGTGAACATTTTCTTAGACCTGTATCATTTATTGCCATCTTTCAGGAAGAACCATTTACATACATTTGTTTTGAGAAAAGCCCTAGGTTAAGTCTAATTAATCAAGTATGTCAGAAGTATGGAAGATCACTTTAGTATCTACTTTAACATTTATATAGACAAACAAATTAAATAAATAGGTCATTAGTATTTCTAACTAGTATAATTATAGGACAAGTTTAGATTAAAACATTTGGCAAAGAAATTTACTTTGAACATGGATGCGCAAATGAATTGTTCTCTGATGACTGTGTTGTAGAATTATATTGGGTCTGGGTCCAATATGAAAATAATTCATGCAAATGCATGTTGTCTACCAAGTAGACTACTGCGATCTTACATTTAGAAGGGTAAACATGAAAATGACTATTTGAACTTAAGATTTAGGCTTTAAAATATCAGATTTGGAAAGAATATTTTCTTTCATAAATATATTCCACTTATTTTTCAACCCACAAGTAATCGCAACCTTGCATTTAGCCTTAATGGAATTGATATTTGAATTCGTGTCAAATGAATGGCAAAAAGCGTGTTAGAAATCTAAATGGCCACAGACTTGTACATCTATTACTTGAGTGTTACTGAGTGTGATGATTCATACCTAGAATCTACTATGAAGTGTTGAAGGCAATCCTACACTACAGATATCAAGTATAACAGATGGCCAAATGATATCTAAAGCTATAATTATCAACATATATAAATATTTTCTTGAATGACATCTAAATCATAT
The DNA here is from genome assembly GCF_000327385.1 of Lottia gigantea. Classification (NCBI taxonomy): domain Eukaryota; kingdom Metazoa; phylum Mollusca; class Gastropoda; family Lottiidae; genus Lottia; species Lottia gigantea. The sequence continues at coordinate 2,410,446 of NW_008708986.1, forward strand.
ATTTCAAATTTTATTTTTCTTATTTATAAAAATCAAAAACTCTGGTAAGCTTTATGACTTATAGCCAAAATTACAGGTACTTATTTATAATAATGTACATTTCAGTTACAAATTGATACATTTGATTCATTCATTCTTCTCAATGAGTATGAAAAATATATATAAAGGGTTGTGTCACTTTTGGTTTGAAAAAAATAATTCTGTGTCAAAAGAATTTGTCCAGGAAAATATCCATCATATCTCAGTTTATCATGAAATTCCTTTTATGGGATGAGCCAGTAATTTCAGTGTTTATTTTCAGCTTCAAGATTATTTTCTATTTTCCAGACTGAAATCCTTCATAAATTGGCAATGGAAAGAGGGCTGGACATTCAAGTATTGTGATAACAGTAAAATATCAGGTCAGGGGGTCATCTCAAAATATCAATAATGACCAGCTAGAAAACCCCTTGTAAATGATGCTTGTGCATTGATTGATACACCTATGAAAAAACTAAAAGAACTGCAACGAAAATTATCAGAAAAACAAAGGGAATTAATAATGGGGAAAATAACATAGATAATTCATACCCCTGATTCAGGTCGTTTTCTGTGTTGTCCAACCAAACTCGAACATGGAAGGCATTTCCTTCCTTAACCTGGGTAAATATATCATCCATGGTAACTTCTTTTAAATTTTAAGATGCAATATTTCAGAATATAATGGTTGAATTTATCTCATTTTTTGTATAACAGTCCATAAAAACGTCTGGTAAAAAAACACTAACAAAATTTGATGCTTATATTCTTTTAATTATCTCCCTTTAATTCGGAATGAAATTGCCCACTTCCAACACTTTAACACATCCAATATGATAAATCTTACACGTTATCACACCAATTCCAATTCTCTCCACGATATTACAACTTCTTCTAATAATTTATACTATAGTATGCTACGAAAATCATTAAAATAAATAGTAATTGTCCCAAATCACCACAGCCAGATTTATTAGAAAGTCACGTGACCTAAACATAAATACTGTTTTTACGGACTGAAAGATGATTTGCAAACGGACTGAGAACATTACATTAAGGTTATCCATTTGAGAGCACAAATTTCTTTTTGTCCATGTGCAGTGCAAAACCTTCTTTTAAACTAAACAGTCCGAAATGGATAACCATGCTATTGAACAAAAATCTTCGTTGTATTATGTAATACCCATAGAGTTATACATTTATGGGAAATATCTTATACTGCAGTGAGAATTTTGGTTCTCGGTATAAGGGAGATAACCACATTTTCCCATCCCCTTTATTCCATTGTTGTACGTGCATCAAGCAAGAACTGCTTCCATTGTAAATAAGACAATTTAATGGATGGATACTTGTAGAATATTTTCATCGTTTCGATGTGGTTCTCAACACGTACGTCACCAGGAATATAATGATTATTACTAACAACATTATTATTCCCGATGACGATGTGATAACTACCTTGCAACGTTGAAGATAATAAATATTCTAGAAGAATCCATCCATAAAATTGTCTTATTTATCTATAAGTTGTGCTTCTAATGAGTAAGGTCTCCGTGGCTAATATGCCATTGAAGGATTATTGTCATGATATTGTCGTGGCACAAGCTTTTAAGAAAAAATGTAGAAAATGACTTCAGCGCATTCCTAATCATTAATAAAGTTATAAATCACATAATTCGCGTTTCTTTGATCCTGGATTATCAGATTAAATAGAAGTCGATTAAGTAAATCCACGGCCTAATGTCAAAATAAACTGAGACTTTAAGAAGGTAGGGTGAACAAACTGATTTTCATTTTGTAATTTTCCTGATATCGGACTATGATTTATCTCCATGACGTGAAATGAAATTTACATTCATTCTATTCATACTCGGAGTTCATAATTCATCCGGTAAGTTGTAAAAACTCCTTTGTTTATATTTGCTTCCATTTCGTCTTTTAAATGAAATCTTTTACATAAGGTTATGCACCATAATCTCATTAATTTTGTGGTGGTCATCATATCTTATTTTGTCTGTTCATATTGATTCTAGGACACATGTCTGAAGGCGTAATCGCCATCTCATATGGATTGTTGATTTTCAGTTCCATTAAAACTAAAAACATTCCATGTCCAAATATCTACGCTTTGTAGACTTTATTTGTTTATTTGTTTGTTTACAGGTGAACTGGAATGTGGTAATTTTGTTCCAGTATCAGTTACCGGAAATAAACAAAATTTAACTTCAGTTTATTACCCTTTTGACTACCCCAGGTAAGATAACAGCATTTTGTTACCGACATTGTCAAATATCAGTTTTACCGGCTGTCAGAAAAGAATTTCAGCTACATAAAAGAAAATACAACTCCCGATGCGTTTACAATCCAAAACCGATAAATCTATGCAAGAGTCTTATCTTTGCATGTGACCAAGTTTGGGCCAATCTTTGATCCCTATTTTCAGATCGTATATACATGATTATAATAGGTGTTGTTTGGAGTAGAATAGAAAAACAGTAAAGCATGTATGTTCACCAAATATCACGGAATCGCGTAAACAAAACTCGCGAAATGTTGTCCAAGACAATTCCATTTTAGCAAAGTGTTCTATAAAGTTTGTTGCCAAGGTGAAAACCAGTGCATGATTCCTTGTCAGCCAAAACATGCAGATAGGCTAGTAATAATTAACATTTGAATTTGAATTTCAGGCCTTTATCCTGTTCGTGGATATTGACATCTCGAAATCCCAACTCCCGTCTGAATTTTCAAATTATCAGTTTTAACTTGACTAGATCACCATTTTGTAGTGCTGATTACTTTAAAATCAAAGACGGTAAGTTTCTATTATACTTTTTATCAATTTGTAGAATTGTTTGGATTCTGATCACAATTTTCTTTTTCAGATACATATGTATAATTGATCAAATACCAGCAATATACATCACCCATTCTTTTGTACAAAATTATTTCGTTAAAATCAACGACTTCATGGCAATCGTAAAGATAAGCTATAAGGTCCGCCACGAAGTCGTAAACATTAGCTATAAGGTGCCGCCAGTTGGTAGATGGTGCTGAATTTGTCAATGCTGGTTTTGATGTTTCAGGTCCTTCAATAATATCACCTACGATATTCAATTGGTGCGGACAAAAGCCACCAGGTACCAGATTCCGGACCATTGGAAACAAGGCTTTGATATTTTTCTCAACATTGGATACTGGTAAACCAGCAAGTGGATTTTATATGCAGTTTTGGGCAGAAAACAAGGGTAAGGGGAGAAAACAAACAACAAAATCGACTGATGAAAAGATGTAAATACATGCATTCTTGTGAGTGATTCTTGGAAGATGTTTTAATCTTTGAATCTTGGTATTGGCTGGCCGTCTCCAGAAGATGGAATTGAACGTATTACTTAATTGTTTTCAATTCAACAATTTGATTTAAGTTCACTTTCTTTAATTTCAGAGGTAATAATAGAAAGAGATCCAGTGTTTACCACAGTGCATTATATTCTAGCTGGTGTGTTCGCCGTATTTGTGGGATTTTTTGTGGTATCATTGGCTTATCTAACTTTGTTATCAAGACTAAATCTTCACAAGAAAAATAAAGTCTCACATTCGCCTTCTTGATAATAAAGTGATGCTTTCAAATTTTAAAATCTGTTCGTTTTTTACAATTAATATTGTCAGTGCTGATTCAGAAGGGTATGTAATCAAAGTTCTACACATTAAGGAAAATTATGGTTCTGAGATTAATGGAAATGAAAATTAGAAAATGAAATATCTCACTTTAAATTTCGAATTGTTTGAAACCGGGACATTAAAATGTACTACTGATGACTTTCTTGCACCAGAAGTGTCGTAAACGTACAATGTTGTACAGTGATTATGTCCCCTTATTATAGAAATATTATTAGTAGTCTATAGTATAAAAAAAATGCAGCAAAAACTGCAGTTACCTCCCTTAGATCACTAAGCTTGCAATACATAACCATAGTACAAGGTGAAATCCGTTTCAATGGGATAGTATGCTCAGTGACGTTCATAAAAATCATTAGTGGAGGCGTGGGGATCACAGAATTATCAAAGATTATCAAAGGCTGTGTCAAAGTCCAGTTAAGACATCCTATAAGTCTACTTAATAATTGTAACTGGACAAAACAATTTAAACAAAGCTGTTTAATCAATGAGTTTTAGTACTCTCTTACATTGTTAATGCTTCAAGTACAGAATTAAATTCTGTTGAGCTCTATCGGGTACACTAGCACTTATTAAGAAGACTGTATCGCTTTAAGGGACTGGGAAACTTTGTTAAGAAAGTAAAGACAGGGTTTATTTTATTCATTTTATTTTTATGATTTTTTATCATTTACAATATACAAAATTACTTTTAGTTTTTTCATACATATACAAACTCAAGTATATTCACAAATCAGCTTTACAAAGAAGGTCACAAATTTACAACATTTTCTTTGATCTTTTTTGTGTAATTAAATATGCATAAATTATACAAATAAGATTATTTTTTTAACTTAAAAAATTTCAATTAGCTTGAACACTGAATGGATAGAAAATGCAGCAATTGAAATGAAATATAAACATGGGTATATACAATGCAACACAGTACATCCTTACACATGACAGTGGGGGGGGGGGGGGGGGATTCACACATACACTGAATCAAATATACATTCACACAGCACATACATATAGTCATATAGCACATGGAAAATTTGTCGGCACGTGAAATTATGATACTTTTTTGAGAGGTTGATAATTTCATTTATATTGGTTTCTGAGAAGTGATTTTATTTTACAATTTTGGTCGATTTTGCAATGGCATTTTTCTGAGTTGAATAATTCAGAGTAAGAACAATAATAGAAAAGAAGAAATAACTAAAGTTTGGCAAAAAAGCTACTCCAACCTTACAATATACAACATAATTTATTCAATAGTAGCTTGCTGCAATGTTTTGCATAATGTTGTCAGCAGTCTTAACATCATTGAGCATAAAATAAAAAAGTTGTTTCGTTCAAAAGTCACTAGAGCCAAATAATGACTAGTTGGCACAGCAATACACTATACAATTTTAATTGATGACATAAATTAAGTAGAATGAAAACATATTTCAAAGAAAGTATTTATTTCATTTTCTTGTAGCCCACAAGTAAATGTTCATTAATGAAATTGGTGATATCTAAATAAATTTTTGGGCACAAATGATTTTTTGGCATAGCAATATAAAATATTTTCTCACATCCCCACAACTCATCACACATATTCTTCATGGTCCGTTGTTATTCCCCCTTCTAATGGCTGAGTTTCACTATCTGGCAATAGTGCAATGTCCTTAAAAACTCCCACCAACTTATCAAAATTAGGCCCCCAATTTAATAAAGAGTCCATATTAAAGGCTCCATGTGGACCTTTTTGTGGTAAAAAGTGTTCTTCTGATGACATAATTGTACTAGTAAAAGAATCACAGTTAGAGTGCATACCATCCGAATTACTACGGATTGGTACTGGAATGTCATCATTTTCATTCTCCACTTCTGTCAATTTGGAAAAAATCATAGTGTCTGGATCAAAGTCATTTTTTCGATGATCATTTTCGAATTCAAATTCAGAACACGTGAAAGAGTCATTAGCACCACTATCACTTGAGCTGGAATCTGGAGGCTCGAGAAGAATAGTACCATCAATATGTTCCACAGGTTTCATTTTACGCTTACGTTTTAATTCATCACTTGAGGAAGACACTGCTTCTAACATGCTAGCTGGACTTGGTGGTCCAGGCCTAGCATTCAGTCTATTGATTTCTTCCACAGTTAATCCTTTCACATGCTTTGGTTTCCCATTACGCATAGGTTTACTTAAATTGTTTCTTGGCACTGAAGAGTTTGTACTGTGACTATGATGACTCCCTAATGAACTACGACTACTATTGTGTTGGCTTGCTGGATTTTGACGAATATTTAACTGTGTAATTGGACTATTTCTATGATGAGTTCCATGCATATAAACTGCTTGAGCAGATGCTGGACGATTGATGCCATTGGTGTTTAAATGTGGATTTGGTCTTGATGGCATGGATAGAGCTGATCCAGAGAGTGATACAGGGCTCTGACGAGTATGAGCATTGTTATGAAATTTATGTACATTTGGACTGTCTCTAGACATAGCCGATGGAGATCTGAGATTCAGCGGACTCTCACGAGATCTATGATGTGTTTTATTGAAATTAGGTTTGTAACGAGTATCACCATTACGATATTGTTTATAATGCTGGATGACATCTATATCTGACGGAGCAATGCTACTTGCATTTTCCAAATCATAATGTTCTGGCATTTCATCATCTTGAACATTGATGTGTTCTAATTCACCATTTTCAATTATCACTGTTCCATCCTCAAACATTTGTGGTCTGGATCCTGGTCGACCCACAAAATTTGAACCAATCAAATCTGGCCTTGAAGATAGAGCAGAGTTCTTTTGATATGTTACATCTTCCGTTAATTGATTTTGTAATAAGTCCTCATTTCTAGTTCCATATATGGGCATTCCACGAAGTGTTGAATCAGCATTATCACGAGCCATCACACCGTTTGATTTTGTCACCTTTTTATCACCACCTTTACAAGGGAACAAGCTTCGTTTTCGTCTGAACAAGATGAACACTATCAAAATCACAATGATAAGGATAATAAAGAACACAATTACAACTACAATTCCAATATCTAAACCTCCAGAAGGTTTGGCAATTTGTTTACAGACAAAAGCTTCTCCAGAGACTATGCAAGTATTTCCATCACCACATGGATTATTTAGGCATAACGCTTTACACCCCGATTCCACACTACCATTGACTGTAATGGAATATTTCTCAGTTTTACCATCAAATGGAAGTTTCTTGTTATCAATTCTGAATTCTGAGATACATCCATCGAAACCTGCAAAAAGCAAATAAGATACATAAATAATGTGATGAGGATTATAGGGGTTCAGTGCTCAACATATCAAATCTCAAGATGCACAATTATTATAAAGTGGAAGGCATGATGACAATAGATAAAAAAGTAAAAGTCCTATAAAACACTTCTAAAATACAATGGCAAAAAAACTAATGTAAAAGCATGTGCAAATTGAACATTATTATCTGTGACTTACTTAATCTATTCACATGCATGTGCAATATAGCATCTAACAGCAAATCTTTATAATTTATGGAATATTCAGAACTTGTGAGGTAAATACCAAGTAGATTTGGTTTTATTTGTTCCAATAAGAATTTTTCCTGGTCTTGTTTTTGATTGTAATTAACGTCAGATATGCATTAACGACTTTGTCATGATACTTGATGATAACTGACTTTAAACCAAATGTTACAATGAATATTTGAAAGATAAAGCCAAATACTTTTAATTCTAGGTTCATTCTAAGAAAATAACCACAACATGCAAAGAGCCACACACAACAAGAAACAATAAAGATACAAATACCTAGTATCACCACGATTGATAAAACAAAGGAAATGCTAGAACACATAGAACTAAGGTAGGACATATTAGTAAAGGCAAATGGAATGGTTTAGGGATAAGGTAAAGGTATAAAGCAAAGCAGTACTGGTAAAAGTACATTGCATGGCTGATTAAATTTTTAACATTTTGAGAAACTAATCAAAGTATAACTTTGGCTATTTTCGGTATCCATAGAATTGTGAGCTTGGATTTGGAAAAACCTTTATTTTTTTATGACACCATCCATAAAGTAGGCTTACTGACACCAAATTACTTCAAAAGGTAGATCGAAGCAGAATTGAGGGTTAGCAAGATGTTAAGATGTATACATCTGGAAAAACAAGTCTACTCATAACCTACCCATGATGCTCTGTCCAGAAGGAGGAACAATTCTCTGTCCACTCAGCACCATTTCTTTGACATCCAGAGATGAAAAGATGTAACCAGCTCCAAAATCTTTAGGTTGTGATCGTTGACCATCCACAGTGATTGCAAAAACACTTCCAAGGGAGGTAATAGTGATATTATGCCAGTCACCGTCAGCGATTGGGAACTCCATATTTAGGGGATCATTGACTGCTTTTGGTGGGGTCAGTACAAATCTGATCTTTCCATCTTCAAGCTGAAAGAAAAATAAAATACATAAATTTCATATGTATAAATGATAAGACATGCCTGTATAACCATTTGAACAATCTACAAAAGAATATTTAAATATAATGAAATACATGAAACTGAATGTTTGATAAATGTTGATGCCCTTTCAATATATTGTCTAGTTGTCTTCTGTTATAAATCTCCAGAATACATAAGGAATATGAAAAATCTGATCATTTCTTACCCAAAGTACACAGTTGGTATCCACTGTAGAAGAATAAAACAAGGCACCAGTTTCCTCCAGAGTTCTAAATCGGATATAAACTTCTGAACTATCCACTGCTCTTTTCTTGCGGTTTGATGGGGTTTTGAGTTGTTGATCTCTCAAGTAACTCTCACGGAGTTTGAAGGTGACCTTGGCATTGGGAGCAAAACCTGATGGTTGCCAAGCTATAAAGAAATAATTTATGTGTCTGAATTCTTTTTAAAATATTGGCATAACAATACTGATTAATGCTTTACCTTACTAAAATCTACAATCTCCATAAACTAAGAATATTGAAAATCATACATTTTACAGACATTGCCAAGTACACGAGTTTCCTACAAGGTCATTAGGCAAAGAGGCATTTAACTTTAGTTTAACGGGTAACAAAATACAACGTTTTTTCATCTAATCACTGCTTAAAGATATATTGATGGACAAGGCACGATGAAGAAAGTTTAGATTCCGGTAATATATTCATCATATCATACCTTGTTCACATGAATCACCCATATGTTTATCTGAACATCTACATCTAGCTACTGACCAATCATCAACACATATACCACTATTATGACACTCTTTCACTGTACACAGTCCCTTGTATGAGCGTCTTGGACAAGTAGAGGTCACACTTTTAAAGTTTGCTGCTAGTTCAGTATCAAGAACATTCAGTCCGTTCACAGTAAAACTATGCATACAACCAATAAAATCATGAGATCTGATTTCTCCACTATAACTTAAAATATTCTCAATATTTCTGATTCCACCAATACTCAGTTGTATTCCATTCACAAAGTTCTTTCTGAAAAAAAAAAAATCAGAAATTGTAGCGCCACAAATATCAATACATGAATGAAACAATGATCGCATAATTCATGAATAAATAAGAATGAATGAATAAAAGGGTGCTTGTGTAGGATTAAATAATTAAAATAGGGACTATTATAGCCTTTATTGACCGACTGATACATGTCTGATTGAAAAATATTTGACTATTGATGCTTGACCATGTCACTTAGCAATTTGACAACTTAACTGTTGAGAAACCACTATTTGATATTAATTATTTGTAAATTTTTAAGAATAAAACATAAGGACATAACATCTGCTTAATTTGAAATAATTATCACTTTTAAACATAAAAATATATTCCAGTAAATCTGAGCAACATCTGTATTTTCTTGACAGGTGTCAATCGATATTACTTTCATAAAATCAGGAATTTCTTTCAACCAAGGAACATATTTTTAAAATCATTTCAGTAGTTATCAAGACTGTAAAACTATCAACTTTTGAAAGAATGTATTGATTCTGTAGGTTAATATCTTAAACCTGATTAAAAAATAGTCTGACCAATTAAAGCTTTTTGAAATGTTCAAATAGAGAATGTATGAGTAAATATTGTGCCCACAGAAATAGATCCTTGAAACTCATAAGTACACATTGCTTTGAAGTTTCATTTTTTAAATAACATATAAATGACATAAGGCCGACACCCATATCGATTTTATTGCAAAATGCAAAATGAAAAAATTTCAAATTTGAATATATTGTGATAATAGTAATTTAAGTATTGAAAAAGATGATGAATAAGAAAATGCAATGCCCCAAGCTATGAGTGTGAATATTTATAAAATGTGCAGACAATACAGCCAACACCCTCACATAACCTCCATTCAATCTGAATGAGACTCTGAGACTAAAATGTTTATCTTATATGACAGTTAAATGGATCGAAAACGACTCAGCAATTTTGGTTTTGGGTTACCTAAATGCATTTTTATTGTAACAAAGTTGTTGTGTAATGGAGCTGTCAATTTGAATTTTGTTACAAGAGATTTTAAAGACTAAATTATATGTTAGCACTTGCAATAATTATATACACTTAAGGCCATTATATCTATGTTTAAAATGGAAAGGTAATTCCATGCAGGTGGCAGTCTGGATCATAATGAAAAAAAAGCTTTTACTAATCATTGCCAGTAAGCTTTCCCCCAACAGCATGCAGTGATTACTTTTTCATAGGCATATATGAAATGCCATAATTTATATTTACTATTAATTTTTTTAATCACTGCCGAAATCTGAAATCCTGATGACCTTTAAAGAGTCATGTTTTTTTTTAAACCTATTTGACTTAATAAAAATACATAATATGTAAGGATTAGAGGACAAGATTTAGATAATCCAACTTGTCCCTATAATTATGGACATCCCCCAAACTTTTCCTCTTAGCTCTTCTGCACTTTGAGGACATAAAAAACCAAAACTATGCCAATAGATGTCTTATTGACTCAATAGGTGATGATTATATGGTATGTAATTAAAGACTAGTTGATATGATAATATGTAGTATAACATGTTTACACAATGCAATATAAGATCAGTACTTCAACCTTTAATTACAACAATTCATCCTTTAAACAAACATCTTGTATAATAATCCCTATATTTAATTTCACATTTAATATTTTTTTCTTAAATTGAGTTGACATTAAGACATTTTTAAGAAGTCTTGAAGCAGATTGCTCTAACAATGATGTTAAATTGTTGACAATGTTTATTTTAAGTGAAGAAATTTGCACCAATTGTCAACAAGAGTGTGATGTAAATTATACAGATCATATTTAAGATTTTGGATATAGTATTACCATACAAATTTTCATCAAATTCCATATTTCAAATCATTTATATCATTGATGTTTCTGGATTTTGAGAATTTAGAATTCAATTTAAAAATGTTTTGTTAGAAGTTATTAAAAATGACTACTTTGAATTTCTCAACACATCAAAGGTGTAATAAATCAAAAGGCATAGCACCTCTAGAATAAAAACATATTTTAAGAAAGAACTTTAAGTCTTATCCCAGCCAAATTGCCAGTTGCTAATAGAGATGCAAAATGAAAAAAAATAAAAGAAGTATTAAGTTATCAATCTGAGAATTAAAATCTCAAGTGTATTAATAGAGAATGTTTTCTTTTGTCAATTTCACCATGTTAAATGCAGAAAAAAACATGTGAGTGGCCTTGGTAAGTTAGTTGTTAAATCTTTCTAGACGTTCCAACATCACGAAATAATTCAACATGAATTTAAAACCTGATTATCATGTAAAACAAGAAGTAAAGGTACATGTGTTAAAGTGACAGTCTGGAACAAATATATCTGGTTGCATTTTCTATCATTTTTTGTTCAGGGCAACTCACTTTTATGAATATTATTAAATAAATTAAACAATATCAGCAATGTGAACTCTCTGAAAGGGTAGCCAGAAAGAAATGTGTTTAAATCACCACATAACCCTTTAAATTTTAGAAACTAGGCCAGTAGAATAATGAACATAAAACCTGAAACCCTGAAGTAGTTTAGACAAAAGATTACGGGGGCCAAAGAGTAAATAAAGTAGTCCCTCAAATACTTAATACACACTTTGTACATGTTGAGTTAAATTGAGTGGTGTGAAGTGGGCCTTACTTTTCATGTTGACAATCCAGTATACTAGTGGTTTAGTTGAACTAAATATCAATTTACAACTAAAGCCTGTACTGCACAATTCATCATCAGATTTTTAAAGAAGTATTTCTAAACTTAAGTATTAATAATTATCAAAGACATTGACAGCATCAATTTGCACTTATTCCAATTTTCAAGTCAAACGTGTGTTTTTTTGCAATTCCACTAAAACTATGTTAGACAATGTTAGAATCAGACTATGATGTGAACTGGTCATGAGTTAAAGGTCAACACAGTAATAATAGGCGGACATTACTAAATTAATCTTATTATTTGATCTATAAGGTTTGAATTAGCCCTTAATATATAGGTAAATAAAACAAGTAAACCTCAGAGAAACTAGGTGTAAACAAGGGCTGTCAATGATGGACAAAGGCTTGTAAGTTTGTTCTACACAAAAGTGTTTAGAGACAAGCAAGGGTACAATATATGGGAGTCCATATCCCAACTAATTCAGACAGTTTTGCGCCCTAATCTGTTGTAGCCATATTACAAAGTGCTATTATAAAACTTTGTGGTGGTGTAAAAATTTAATATAGAAAAGTATCTAAGCAACCTGTTTTGGTGGAAATAACCAAACTAGTTATACAGCATCAATTCTATGCTGTGCTATGTACAACAAGGTAAAGTAATCATAATGACAGTGATTGTGAAACATATCATGACAAAATAAAAATGTATCATAAATTTTAGATGAACATTTGATAGGAATGAATCAATGACACTTACCCAAAATTCAAAGGTTTAGAATCGTAACAAGAGGGATTCTGTCCTATACATTGATTACAGGTAGTAGAACCTTCATCACACAATACAACTTTCAATATGGCTATCTGAAAAATATAAAATATTTATTGAGATTTAACATCCTAAATCAAAAACTAATTTATAAGCTATATGATGTTATATGCAAAACCTTCCAAGAAATGAAAGTTCAATTTTTATATTTGAAATTTTCATAAAAAAATAAGGATATGTCCACATTTTCTACTTAAAACCCACAGAATAAGTAGATGGTCAAGGTCATATAAGTGTCTTCATTTAGTCATTTGTCCCTAATTTACTTCAAAATCATTTGACAGAGTGATTCAGCAACAAGATGAAACAAACTGTTGTTTTCTAACAACACAACACTGTTGATTCTGGACTTAAATATTTGGTAATTTAATGAATGGGTCAAATTGAAATTCAGGATAGATTTAACCCTGGCATTCAGCAAATGTTACAATAATCATCTGCTGAATACTAATTGCTCATTTTATATTCTGAGAATTTGATCACAGACACCTGTTAAATTGTATTTATTCTACGAAAACTTCAAGTTTGTCAGTTGAACTTGTTTCGTACTGCATTTGAATCACATTTATTTGATGAAATAATATTTAGCTAGCAATTGAAAAGATCTTTAAATATATATTGTGTATTTTTCTATGGTCTTGTTTAAATAATGATAACAGTATATTTGTATTCAGTAGTAATTTGTCAATTTATATACATGTAAGTAATGAGTCAATAAATAGAATCTTAGTTCACTCCTTTCAGGGAAGGGCATTCTAACATATATCCACATTGCATATTTCTTGCTACATCTACATTTGAGACTGTTGTCAGTTGTTCATCTTAACTCCTATGACTTTCATCCCATAAGTCAGCCAACTGACTCTCATCATTTGATAAATTGACTTTTACTCATGAGTTATTCAAATGTTAGTTTAATTCCTTAAACCTATATATGACACTGAGAGTCTGCTAAGAATGAAATTCCAATGATTCCCTAAAGAAGTTCCTCACAGTAAAAGTAAATAATAGCCACCTAAATATATCACCAGGCATTCTTATTCAAAATCAAAAACCCCAACACATAATCTCAAAAAAAAACTAAACCATGTTTATATAACATGCCTTAGTTCATGAATTTCCCTAATCCATATCAAAAAGATTGTTTTTTCACTATGCATATTAGAATGAAGTCATCTACTACATGTCAATCAAAATCATATTAAATATATCAGCATGTCTGTATTTACTATGATGTCACTACTAGGTTATCTATGAGATTTTTTATGCTTATCTGCCCCTTGTACATGCCGTTGTCCCAGAATTTGATGAGGTGTCTTAAGGTGAGACCTGGCTGAATTGATAAGCTTGATTGATAATAAAGACTATCCTATAGACTTATGATAAAATCAAATGATAAAACTCAGGACATGAGGTTATACCACATATTGGTATTTTCATAATATATCAAATCATTTCGAAGATTTCTTACACTTAACTTATAAGATTTGAATTGATTTTGAAAGCTACATAATAAAAGGAAGAAACTTACATCTGGACTGGTCTGAACATCCACTCTGAACCATTTACCACTAGTAACTTTGGTATTGACTTGCAGACGTGTTGGATTTTCTGATCCTAGCTTGATGGAAAATCGCATAAATCCATCCACTACTTCCATTGCTAAATATCCCACATCTGTTCCATCAACTGTTACTGGATTGAACAGGATCAATGCATTTTCTTTCACTGTGGCAAAATAAACATGCATGTCTACCGAGGAGTAGTCTTGGATGGCTTGGTACTCCAAATATGATCCTTCTTCGAATCCGACACTAGATTTCTCACATCTGGTTCCAAAATATCCAAAAACACAATCACAGCTGAATCCATTGTCTAGATCATTGCATGTACCACCATTTTGACAGGGTATACTGGCACAATAATAACTTGATTCACAGTATTGACCATGGAAACCAGACACACACTTGCATTTAAACGATCCATCCAGATTAATACATGTGGCACCATTCTTACAAGGGAAGTCATTACACTCATTCTTGTCAGTCTGGCAACTTGGCCCATTCCATCCTTCTGTACATCTACAAACTTCCTGACTACCACTAGTATCACAGGTTCCACCATTGTAGCAATAGGTGTCGCCACAGTGACCAACAGGAATCTCACAAGTTGGGCCACTGAATGAAGCAGGGCACTTGCATTTAATTTTGAATGAAGGTACAGCGGATGTCAGGATAAGGTTGTCTGAATTATGGATATCATAATCTTTGCCCAACAAAATGTCATATACACAGGAGCCACCATTTTTACACATGTCATCATGGCAGGTACTATAGGCTGTTTCTTTGATCACAAAACCAGTTGCTAGTTCAAGATTGTTGATATTGTTTTGAAGAAATGAAATTAGATCACTTCTGGAGAGATGGTCACCAGCAATGTCCTTGACAGCAAGGAATACCAAAATGTCTGATTCTAATTTTTGCAAGCTGAACAGAATGATGGTTTTTTGGTTACCTAGAAGACTTTTCAAACCGTTAGTAAATCGTGAGTATGAGTTTGACAAAAAATCTTCAATAGAAATGGATGATAATCGCAAAGCAACTGCATCCTCTAAAGTTGATCTTGAAAACTTTTCAACCTCTACTGTGACTTCATAATTGACATCACCATTAAACCCATCTGAACCAGAAACTGACAAGCGATGAGATTTTGTGTCCAAATTGTTGGAGGCTACCAAATCACACTTTTGAGGGATACTGAAGTCATTGATGCTTCCACTCTCAATCTGACATGAGTATGATCCAATAAGGTCATTGTCAAGTGGTCGGATATCTGCAATTTTACCACCAGAGGGAGAACTGTCCAAAACATTTAAAAGAACTTTTAAAGGTCTTTCAAGAGGTGGGCTGTCATTAGCATCCAATACAGTGACAGTGAAGGTCAGTGTGGATGTCATTTTTGGATTTCCATTGTCAGTAACTTTAACAGGGATGGTGTAATGATCCAATGTTTCTCTATCAATGGCTGACATTATTGTCACAATACCAGTGGGGAGGATATCAAACATACTGCTAAAAGGATTGGTTACTTCCTGATATTGGAAAGGACCTTGGTTTGGATTGATGTCAGGATCTGTAGTGTGTACTGAGAGGTCAACTACCTTAGAACCAAGGACATTGGTCTCAGTGAAATTGATGATCAGTTTATGAGGACTGAAGATAGGTTTATTGTCATTTACATCCTGAAGTTCTATCTTTACTGTAGCAGAACCTGAAAAAAAAACAATTCAATACTAATCTACACAATGAAAAATCAATTGTTCTGAAAAAGGTCCAATCTACCACATGCAGTTCCTAAATGTCGAGTTACAAATATGTCTTAATAAACATCATTATAAGAATTTGTTTTAGATAAATGCAAACTTTACAATGTTTTGACATACCCTAAATTGTTTACCCATAAAAGGAAGCATTTGCTTTAAGGGTAAAGCATGTACATCAATGAGCTTTAACTATTAAACCTCCTTAATGTACAACAATAGCAAAGATGTTTGTGATCTATAGCACTTACCCGTTTGTGGAGGTTTTCCTGAATCGATAGCACCAACTGTGATATTATAAACTGGAGTTGTCTCTCTGTCTAACACACCTTGACCAGTAGTTTTAATCATTCCTGACACACGGTCCATCCAGAACCACCCACCAATATTACCACTCAGTATTGCATAAGTAAATTGACGATTTTCAGCCTGGATGTCATAGTCAGTGGCACTGACCTTCAAAATATTGACATCAGCTTGTGAATTCTCTGGTACAAAAGCTGTGTAGAATTTCTGGTCAAAAACTGGAGGATCATTGGCATCTTCAATACCAACCAGCACTTTGCATTCATCTGTATCATTACCTCTTACACTTCCTCGGTTTTTAACCAAAACAACCAATTCAATTTGTGGATTGGATTCATAATCTGGTCTCCCATTGATAAAGATCACTCCAGTTAATGGATGAATGGCAAAACCTTTAACATTGCTTGATCCCATAAAATAGAAGTATGCAATTTTGTCTACTCCTTCATCTAAATCTGTTGCTTGGACATTTCCTAACATTGTATTAATGGGTGCTGACTCACTGACGTTAAATGCATATTGTTTCTTGACAAATTCAACTCTGTATTCATTCACACTGGTCACATAGATAAAGACTTGAATATCTGATGTCAAACTGGGAGGAATGTCCGAACCAGTTGGATTAAATGCTTGCACAGTTATTACATAGGTATTCTTACTTTCATAATCCACAGATCCTTTCAAAAGTATCATACCAGTATCTTTAACAATATCAAAAATAGCTGCATCAGGTGTGGTATCCATAATTTCATAATGAATAACATCATTTGGAGCTGTGTCAGCATCTTCTGCCACTACTTGCAAGATTTCTGTATCTGAAGGGGAATTTTCAGGCACATATCCTGTCAAAATGGTCGATGAGAAAACTGGTGAATTATCATTTTCGTCTTCAACATTTACAGTAAATGTTATTGATGATTGTTTAAAATGCAGTCCCATGTCCCGGGCTGTGATATCAAGGGAATAAACTTTCTTGGTTTCGTAATCAAGTTTTTTAACTGTGGTGATGGCACCTGTAGTCTTTCCAATAGTAAAATATTTTTCAGAATCTCCACCAGTTATCAAGTATTGAACCTGTCCATTTAGACCATCATCATCATCAGTAGCTCTAAGAGTCCCAACTATTTTATCAGCAAGATTCTCTATGATACTTGCTTCAAATGAGCTTCCAATGAATTCTGGTCTATAATTATTGACATCTGTGATCTGAAGATGTACCTCAGTTGATGCTTTCTTGACTGGATGACCCTTGTCCCTTGCCTCAACAAGCAACGAATAATGTCTATTCTTTTGACCACTCAAAGAAGCAGACACTATAACTTCTCCACTAAGTTTGTCAATCGTGAAATATGAGGTTCCATTTCCACCAATGATATCATACTCAACTTTGGCATTGATTCCAAAATCTTTTTCATCTACAGCAACAATTTTGATGATTATATCATTGATCAGAGAATTTTCAGGAACTGCAGAAGTGAAGCTATCTTCTTCAAACACTGGAGCATGGTTATTGGCATCCACAACATTGATGTTGATTTGGGCTTCAGAAGACATTGGTGGTGAACCAATATCGGTGACAACTACATCAAGCTGATATAGATTGGCAGTTGAAGGACCTTCCTCACTGTGGATAAATGTCATTGTCTTCAAAGCTGAGATGGTTCCAGTTTCAGCATCAACATCAAACAAGCTAGAGGGTCTTTTTAGCGAGTAAAAAAATTGATTGTTTGGACTTGAGATGTCAATATCTGAAGCAGATAGTCTACCAACTGGTGTATTTGGTGCCTGTAGCTCATGGAAATCAAAGTTCATTGTGTTTTTATAGATGATGGGTGCATTATCATTTACATCCAATATACGTAAGCTGACATAGGTTGTGACACTAAAAGATTCGTCTACTGCTCTGACTTGAAGGGAATAGGTATCTCTGTCTTCTGCATCAAGCTTGGTAATGGTTGATAAGTTGCCACTGAGGCGATCAATGGCAAACTTGTTGGTCTCACTCAAGAGTTCATAGCTAGCTATAGCATTAGAGTCCAAATCTTTATCTGTGGAAGTAATTTGGATGATGAAGCTATTGACAGAGATATCTTCGGGAACAGAGGTTCTGAACTGATGAGTGAACTTGGGTGGATTATCATTTTGATCTTGAACTGTAACTTTAACTGTTGCTGTGGATGTTTTCTTATCTGGAGAACCCTGAAATCATAACAAATATTGTAAGAATTGAAGATAGATACTAGAAAGGCAGGAAAACAAGCAAAAAAATGAATTTAACAAAGCATTTAACAGCAAGAATGGTATAAATTAAGTTGTTTGAGCTCATGGGTCCAATGACAAATAACTTTTAAAGTCTAAAAATCTTTGATGAAATAATATGTCACAAATTCAAAACTTACCATATCAGATGCTTCAACAACCAGATGAAACAAATCAATGCCTTCTCTATCAATAATATTGTTAGTAGTTATGACACCAGTATTGGAGTTGATACGGAAGGTGTTGTTCTTGTTACCACCAGTTAAACCAAACATCACATGACCATTATTACCAGAGTCCGCATCAGAAGCTTCAATTTGGATCAAAGTTGAAAACTTAGCAGTATTTTCTTCAATATTCTTGCTATAGAAGCTTTGTTTAAATCTGGGCATGTTATCATTAACATCTGTAATTCTTATTGGTAGTTGTTTGTAGGCAGAAACTGGAGGGTTTCCCCCATCATTAGCTTCAATCCACAAGTTCATTGAGTCAGTAATTTCATAATCCAGTGTTCCAGCTACTGTGATGGTACCATTGTTCATGTTAATAGTAAATCCATGACCAATATTTCCACCAGCAATGTGGTAGCTGATTTTTCCAGTTCTAGGAGCAGTTGCTCTAACTGTTGTGACAAAGAAACCAAGATTTGTGTTTTCCTTGAGCTCCAAGTTATTAGAAAATGGACTAAAGATTGGCTTTCTCGCATCATCAATTCTCTGGATCTTCACATAAACTGATACAACTTGGCTCTTGGTTGTCGCACCCTAAAATAAGAACAGTAAAAACATGAACATTGGTCCCAAAGCTGTCTTGAATGGATTTGGATTAGAAATATCATATCCCAAATGAGCCCATATTAACATCACTCTCTTTAATCAAGCTTCATACATATATACTGTAAAACAATAAATTTATGCAAAAACTGACCTGATCTGTAGCCCTGACACTGAAGATGAAGGTAATGGAATTCCCTGAAAGTCTCTGAGCAGCAGTCACAACTCCAGTATTAGTATTGATATTAAACATGTTGGCATCTTGACCTTCCAGTTTGTATGTGACCTTTCCATTGTTACCAATATCTCTATCTAGAGCAGTTACTCCCAATACAAATTCTCCTGAAAAAAGGTACAAAAACATTTGACTGGTGCATTTTGTGAAATTGTTTTTTTTACACAGCAGTTGACCTTTGATGGATATGTTATTCTTATGGCTGCAAAAACAAGGCAAGGTCATTGTCTGTTGGTGTTCAATGTTATCCAAAAAGTGGTGGACATACCTGTCTGAGTAGCATCCAGGATCATCTGAGTATAATTATGATGTTCAAATTGTGGTGCATTGTCATTATCATCATCTACATATATAATGACTTGGCTGGTTGCAGAGAGTGGTGGGATACCTTGATCAGTCGCAATGACCTTCAGGTAATACTGGTCCTCAACCTCTCGATCTAGTCTTTCTAGAGTCACAATCTCTCCAGTCTTTGGTAGTATACTGAATTTACCATCAGCGGTATCTTCTAGACTGTATCTGGAAATAATTAAAGATACAATGAGCCATACATCATTGTTCATAATCATTCAAAATCTAATCAAAGTCAATGGTTTTCAAAAATTGAATTCCTACATTATTTTGGTTTGGGTTCTATGTAGTGATAAAACATACAATTAAAAATATTCAAACTTGAGTCTGATGGTCAGATCACTTTATTTCATTCTCATAAAATGATTGATTTCTTCATCTTTTTAAAATTCCTTGAGTTAAATTTGAACCAATTTGTAAGTTTTTGTGTATTATTGCAATGTTAGGAGACATTCTATTTTAATCTGCACAACCTTATCAATATCAATTAAACACTTTACAGATAGATTTTAAAACTTCAATCAAATTTCAAATCAATAAAATCAATCAATCAATTGAATGTGATGTATAGAGTTGCAGGGTAATAACATGTATATAATGACAGTTGGTAATTGAGGATATGTAACCGACCTGCTATATCTATTGATTTTTAATTACATTGATAATATATAGTAGCAATATATATTTTATTACTCTTTCATTCCCTTGAAAGTCATTCAGAATGAAGTTAAAAAGTATTTTAAATACAATTGACAAGAGCTTCTTCTTCTTCTTCTTCTATAAATTTGTAGATAAAACACTTATTGGTTAATTTTTATTGTACTGATGAGTTTTCTAGGTTTCTTTGATACCAGAATTAAAGATAGCTTGCCAGGCAAGGTAACATACGCCCACTGGCAGCTGTCAGAAATGATTAAACAGTCTTTAGTGACTACAGGGTTGCACAATATAGCTAATAGAGTGAAACGTCAAGTCAGACACGATATTTCGGTGAAATATTATCCGATCATCGCGAAAATCAATAGGGATCATCTTCATAATGACATTGACATACAAAATAAAAATCAAAAGAATCTGTAAACAATTGTAGCCTGTAGAGTGAGCACGAGTTGCACAATATAGCTAATAGAGTAAAACGTCAGGTGAGACACGATATTTCAGTGAAAAATTATCCGATCATCATGAAAATCAATAGGGATCATCTTTATAATGACATTGACATACAAAATAAAAATCAAAAGAATCTGTAAACAATTGTAGCCTGTAGAGTGAGCACGAGTTGCACAATATAGCTAATAGAGTAAAACGTCAGGTGAGACACGATATTTCGGTGAAAAATTATCCGATCATCATGAAAATCGATAGATCATCACGAAAATCAATAGGGATCATCTTCATAATGACATTGACACACAAAATAAAAATCAAAAGAATCTGTAAAAAATTGTAGCCTGTAGAGTGAGCATGAGTTGCACAATATAGCTAATAGAGAAAAACGTCAAGTCAGACACGATATTTCGGTGAAAAATTATCCGATCATCACGAAAATCAATAGGGATCATCTTCATAACAACACTGACATACAAAATAAAAATCAAAAGAATCCATAAAGAACTGTAGCCTGTAGAGTGAGCACGAGCCAAATGTGAACGGACGGACCGACGGGGTGATTACAATATACGCCCATCTTACGTGTGGGCGTATAAAAAAAGCAACCCTGATGCATAAGCCCTCAACAATTCTGGCCATGATGATCTTTTAGGAAAACAATAAAGACAAAATCATAAATATGTTAATTATTGGTCTTCTCTCAGGCCAAAATAGCTTTGGCTTTATGTCGGGTCTGTGATCGTATGACTGCTTTTTGATGATTTTAGATTTTTAATTGAGCTTGATATTAAGAGACTGATAAGTTATTTTATCTGCTACAAGCATGAAATTCTACTTTGTTAAATCACTGTATTGGAATTTTATTAGTTGATATCTTTAAACATGGCCATAAAATGTCTGTTGCTGATAATTAAACATGCTTCAATTTCATTTTGAAACATTCGTTTAAGTATTAAATAAGAATACTATTTGTATGATGAGTTAAAGTCTATGTCATATTTTTATACTTTACTTTCAAAATTGCCTCTACAAGTAAGACTTCTTAATGTGATTTCTTTGTCAATTCAATTGCAAAAGTATAAAAATAACATTGTTAGAGGCAAAAATAAAATTGACTAAATGTTCCTTTAAATGTTAGCATCTCCAGATTATATCTTTAAATAGCATTAAATTCTGGTTTTGACAAGGAATTTATTAGAAATAAAGTCATTATAAATATGACTTGGCGTGAAATAGGCTCATTAACAAAATTCAACAAGTGCACACAGCAGAAAATATTCCAATGTCAGAAATTTCACAGACATGTTCTGATATGAATAGCAGCTTCTAAAAGCATGTAGCATGAAATAAGATCTCTAATTTGTAACTCAAGATTTGATATCTTAGACCTAAATTGCAACGAACTGCATCAATAATTGATTTATATGCATCAATTTCACTATCCTTATAATTATTTATAACCCACAATTAGCTAATTGAATTTCCAACTTGCAGGCAATTCTCAGTGCAGAATTTCTATAAATTTACAACACAGCAGGTTCAGTACCATGTGTGTTATAATTTTCACCAAATCATTGGAATGAATGAATTAGAGCTTTACATACTTTTTTTCTACACTTATTTGGTCAATACCATGAAGTATGCAAGAGAAAAATATCACTACAACAACTTGAATACTTTGTTATTACCGTCAATGGTGGAATCAACTTTAATGTGCACAGCTTGTAGCTGGTCTTTAATTCCAAATCAGTCCTCTTGCCTCAATGACAAGAGACACACTGAAAATCTAACATCAAGGAATGTCAAAATGACCCTCAGTTCTAGAAACATGCCAAGTTATCAGTGTCATCCATGATTTTATTTTAAATCTACTTACATAATCTCAGCATTATTTTCTTCATCAGCATCAGTAGCCTGTACTGTCAATACACTGGTTTCTGGTGGCATATTCTCTGTCACATGACCTGTATAAGGGCCATAACTCTCAAAGACTGGAGCATGATCATTAACATCTTTAACATAAACTGTCACTAACCCAGATCCAGTCAATCTTGGATGACCTGCAAGAAGAAAACATTTGGAAATAAGGCTTTGAGGCACTCAGATTTTCACATGATTCTACAATCTTACAAGTTGATGCATTACATTACACAACACATTCGGCTCTCAGTGACAGTCAGTGGTTAAGGCAAAAATTTGATGACTGGATACTCATAATGCTGTTATACTTTTAGTTTGTTTTGTTGTTTTGTTGGATTTGAACAAATACTAGTATTAAATGTGAGGAAGTTCATATTAGTGTAAATTTCAAATCTAAAAGAATTGGGAATGCTGAGTTGAAGAAACAAAATATTTATTAATAAACCAATTATTAATTTCAAAATTAATAAATTTTATAGATCTAACTGGCTGGCATCTGTCATGAGTCAAGAAACAACTTAAATCAAATTGACCATGTGAGCATTGAGACATGTTCATTAGTTAATATGCTAATGGTGCCAAAATGTCATTCCTGATAAGCTGACATGACACAAAATATGATTGAACCTGACTTCTGACATAATGTCAATTCAATGCCAGCCAAATATTAAAAATATTTTGACTATCTTAGAATTATTACTTCTCAAAGGCTGAAACCACATGATGAAAAGGAGAGTTTAGATCAAGATTAAGAGGCAGGAGGTCAAGATTTAAGGTCAAAGGTTAAGTAAGGTATATTGTAATTGAGATATCAGCCACATGTTACAGATGAGAAGCTGATGTGGTGCTTTGTCAGTGGTTATTTTGTTTAATTCTGGTCAATAAGATATATTTGACTCAAATATTTCTCATATTATCTTCAGGTACATTTCTCAAAACAATTAAAATAGAAAATAATAATTGCAACAGTCCAAATTTGCAAGAGCACAAAATTTGACTAAAAATGCCCAAGTAAAAAGCACTTGAAATGTACGGCTTAAGTGATATCAAGAGATTAATATTTTCAAATATCTCTCATCAGTTCCTAACCTGGACATCTTGTATCCCATAGAGACTTTACAATAGGTCATATCTATTTACATTCTCAGATCAATTTGAACCAACAGGACTAAAATGTCAGATGTAAAGTTTGGTTGTAATTTAAAGTCCATCAAAATAGATCGTCTTCTTTCTTTTATTCTAGTCTCAAGGGAATCAAGGCCCTGAGGTTGAAATGGAAATCAAAGATCACTGGGTAAAATTAAAGGTTAAGTTCAGTGGGTTGCTTACTGCTTGCTCAGAGCCCATTATCAGACAGTTAACCCTGTATCTCAACTGGTAATCCCTAACAGACATTGGCATCACAGCATAGATCTTGTCAATTGAAAAGACTAGTTTTAAAACACGCAGAAGTCTTTCAAAGACCTCACTACATTATCTCTCATCACCAGTCCAAAAGCAAAAACAGTAAGCGCACAGACTTTTTTTTATATAACAAAAATTTGAGATAGAAAACAGACCATACAAGACATTTGTACGGATGAAATGAATAAAAGGCAGTGTAAATAGAAATAAGATGGTGAATATTTAGTGTCAAGTGTCAGATCAACTATAAACATATGTCTTGATAGAAAAACATTAACATTCCAGAAAATCCTGGCATCAATAGCAGACTTTTTTAAATCAAGGGCATGCTTTCTCTTCAAGAACATCTATTGTCATTCTTAGATATTGAATATGACAGTAGACTAGCAAGCAACACTAAATACAGCTCAAGTATTTTCATATCATACTAGTAATTCAATATTTGGCAGGAAAAGGAATTTCACTTCTGCAATATTCGATTGGCATTCCAACAGAAGAGAAAACAATTTGAAAACAATTTGAAAACACAGTTGCAACATTATTAGATAACAGAATCCTGCAGTGGTAAGATAATCTGGTATAAATTGAGAAAAGGTGAGAATGAGCACAGATTGAAATGTCATCACTTTCATTACTGGTTTTCATCACCATTCTAAACACTTCGCTTAATTCATCTACTTTCTCTCTCTACCACACACTGGTTTTGATTCAAAATGCAGCAGCTTTGTGGAATTGCAAAAAGAGAGAATTAGAAAGAAAAGAACACATCAGCACTACCAATTCTAATCAAGTCCTTTATGAGAACACCCTTTGCCACAAAATCTCATCACAAATTTTCCCTTTAACTACAAACAGAAGATTGCTGGAAATTGAGCTGAAATTAAAATTCTCTGAGTCTAATTTCCATCTCGTATTTATTTTCATAGATCAGATCATCCTCTTTCAAAAACAAACACCAACATTTTGATTTCTCATTTAAAGAAATTGGAGTGTGAAGCCCTCCATATTGTGATCACATGTTAACAGGTTAAAACTTTGTCTAATCATTGCCAGAAACAAACTGCCTGAATCACAGAATTATTTGACATTTTAGACCATTTGTTAACTTTTTTTATTCTAACAGTGTGACATCAATATTATTCTCAAAGAAGTAAATAAGTAACTTAAATTTCAGTACATCTATATCTGATTTCTAACTTAAAAATTTATCAAATATTTTGAATTATTATAAATGTCACAACTTTGCCAGACTGCTGTAAAAATTATTAATGGTGGTTGCAGACAGAGCAAGACAAGGCTAATCCAATCATATTTATTGATCAAATGACAAAACAGTGTCGCTAAATTGTTAAAATTAAGAATAGAAGTGTTGCCAAATTATCAAACAATACTCAGAAAAGCAAAATAGTGACATGTTCCAATATGCTCACTGTCGCTAGTTTGACCTTTAACCCTAATGTGTCGACACTTCTGACACTTTCCTTTGATAAATATTAAATCCTTTGATGAAAATGTGGTACAATTTGGTCACTTCCATATTTTCCATGTTGTTTATAATTTGGTTTCCTCTCTAAATGAAAACATAATTTTTATCGCAAGCTGGAACATTTGGTTTTTCTGTTTTGACATTATGAGTCAACAGATTTCAAAATTTGTCTGATTTCAGATTATACCAAATACAAACAAACGCAGACTTCGTATTAATTAGAGAATAAATTTTGGTTTTATAACCAACACAGCTATCTTGTGCAACTAAATACTCAAATATCCTATTGTCTAGTTCAGTAAACTTAAACAATAATTTAAAGCAATAACCTTGAACTCTGTAAACCACATACCCCATTGCAAAAATCTCCACAAAGTCTTTGAATTTCAAGACACAACTTTCAGCATTCCACCAATAATTGTTAGACAGAAAAACATCTATCTAGTTATCTATTCAGATAATAGAATTATTATGTAATTTGTAAATAGAAATGCTATCAGTATTTTGGCAATTTAGTCTAAATACTTGCACAAAAATTTACACATTAAAAAACCTGGCACCAAGAAATATAAACAGAGATACTATCAGAAAGTTATTTTTATAGAAATTTTTATATTATGTAAGTTGCAATAGCACAGCACAGTCCATCAGTTTTTGTTGATCATACCAGAATAATAAATTGAAAGAAGAAGTAACGAAATAAGGGTTTCAAGCATAGTTCCAGTGGATACAAAATTGTGTTTGCTCTAAGTAAAGTAGCATTGCTTTTAACCAAATATACAACTCATCATAAAAGTTTCCTTTAAATGTATATTTTCTAAGACATTGTAGTGAAAGAGTTCCATTGACAAAATTTATCGTTACATAATTTAGTTTTTAAATAAATAAATTTTTATGTCATTTAAATATAATTTATTACTGTCAATGAAAAAAACCATTAAATTCAGCAATACTTCAGTTGCTTCATTGTATTCATCAAACTCGCTGGACATAATCAGCAAAATGGTGCATTCAGCTGGCATTGAAAGAGCATTTAATTTGTATTGACAATGCACCAAGTGCATGCTAACAAATTTAAATATGCATTCACCAGTGAATAAGTGGAACATTATTATGTGTATTGCTAAAGAATGGTTAATGTAAACAGATTATAGGGATACAGTGTTCTAATCAGTTGTAACAACAGACAAAGTCTAACTTGCACTCTACCCCTGTATCAATGTTTTAAATGTTAACCATATAAAGAAAAATCAATCAAGTTTTGAACATTAATCTCTTCGATAAATGTACGTCTGTTTTTAGGTTGCATAGAGGATAGCTGAAATTAATTTCTGGATCTTCTGAAGGTAGCTAATTAGAGCACTGGATTACTTTAACTACTTAATGATTGTAAATTGTAGGGTTAATATGATGTCATGAGATATGTCATGTCAATATGGTCTGTTAGCAAGCTAACAAATGAATGGATTAATGGATGAATAATTAAAAAATGAATGAATGAATAAAAGGAGAACTAATCAATAGAAAACTGGAATCAAAGTGAATAGAAACTATAGAGTAAACTAGTTTTTCCAGGACATCAAGAAGAACGTGTCGTGCCTACAATGCTGAATGCTGTTACAGGCATAGTTATTGATATCGGACATTGGATATAGGATATTATAATCTCTTCAATTGTTCCTGCAAAACTGGAACATCACAGATGACTTTATTTCGAATGGTGCAAATAGAATTAAAACATGTCTGTCATACATACATTAGAAAATTTCTTTGGAACTTTTAAATATTTATTGTTGAAAAGAATATTCACGGTAAACATTTTTTTCTGATTGAAAATTACATTTCATCTTTTAAGACAAAAACATATCTCCTAAATTTCTGATTTTTGTCCAGACAAGTATTTGATATTTCAATAAATGTCACTTAGTAGAAAATTGATAGTAGCTTTATTTTAAATGAGATTGTTCCATTAATAAACTATTCCCTTCAGACACTGGAATTGTGAAAATCCCATTAAACTGAATTCTCAAGATGCCTGGAATTTCAAAGAAATGATGTAATTTGGCGAAATGGCACCTCCAGGACGACAGAAATCTGTTAAACTAGCACCAAAATACAAAAGCGGCTGTAAAATTTCTGAACTTTTTAATTTGTCTGTAATGGATTTGACACAAGTAGCTTTAAAATAGTGTAGATTCCACACTGAGTTGAGAGTTCATATACAAATCAAAGAACAACAATTCAAAAGAATAAGTTTCATTCATGCTGATTCTTTATGTAGAATGATGCTTCAAGTTCAAGATATTTTGCTACTGTGGTTGTCAAGTCAGGATCCATCATGGAGTGTCCTCTTGGCTTTAAAGAGCCAAAGTTCCCAATGTTAGTGAGTTGAAAATAGAAAATGTGAATAAGATTGGTGTATTACTTAAAATATCAGATAAGATATCTGTACAACATACTGTACCTCAAGGTATTCTGCAATTATCATTTAGTAAATTAAAGAAAAATATAGAAATTGGCAGCAAGCTAGGTATGAAAGCTGTTAAAGTACTAGATATAATATAAATCTTGTTGGTAACACAGTTTAATGTGGTATATCTAGATTCAGTATGAAATATAAACCTTAACTTCAGTTCTGTCTGATGTTAGAAGATATCTCAATCAAAATAGCATGCCTTCAACACTAAGATAAATAGGTGATATTTCAGACTGTTGCAGTAGAATGAGAAGAAAGCTTTAAGATTGAAATGTATGACAAAAAGACAAATTGTATCTTGTGTAAATTCTTTTATTCCACATGAAATGAGCATCATCTCGCAGGATACAATTCTTTTATGAAATTGAATATATATCATTCTATTAAACTGACAAGAGCTTCCACCTGAGATATTTTGGACATCAACTTCATCAACAGAAAGCATGCTATTAACATATCCCCAAAATTAGCAATTGCTACTAGTACGCTCAAAAGAGCTAAAGAGTATAACTTAAATTTCTTAGGGTGGGTTCAATTTCCAAACGTCTCATCAGGTGTGTCAAAGTTATCTCATTCATAAAAATATTGGCCACAAACATCAACTGATTGGTCTCAGATTCTGACATTTTAGAAGCCTTTAAGATTCTATCTCGACAGTCTCCTAAGAATTGCAGGCTACATCACACCCTATAAATATAGATTAACATGAAAACTGACAGTTAATACTGTTAAACATGGCATCATCTTTTCTCAGCTGCAGTTAATTTCAGTAAAAAACATAATTTGAGTCAGAATTTCCTAGCAATAGGCCTATCATTTACTCTTATTCTTAACACCTACAAATATTACTGAGTTTTATAATGTTATTTGTTACACGAAGGTCTCACAGATGTACCATACCTTGGATGATGAAACACAGAATATTCTTCTTTAATATCTAATATTTCTAAACTTTTTATGTTTATTGAAACTCTTACAAAAGCATTGGGAGAAAACTGAACATGCAAGTAAAAATTGGCATTTTCTTTCCTTTTTCCAGAAATCGCAGCATTGACACACCTTCATCGAATAGCCAATATTCAACATCCAGGGAATACAGAGGCACCGAAATGCATAAAAAGGCAGAGAAATGAAAAGATAAGGAGTTAAAAACAGTATGACATTACAAGAAAATCAGAAAAAGATATCTTACTGAGATGTTTATGCACATGTTCACAAATATTGTGAATAGCACGATGTAAATAAACTTGTTATAAATATACGACCAATCAAAATAATGTATGAGCAAATTAGAAACATGGTGCAAGTAGAGTGCATAAAATATTAACACAACTTTAAACAAAAATGAAGTAAGTTGAAATAGTTCTTTCCTAAATTTGATGCTATCAAAGGAAAATATTTTCTAATTTAAAATTGAAACAGCCATAAGCTGAATGAAAAGGTAGACTCAGGTTCAGCTTTGTAGAGATACCAAAATTTTAAAAAAGTACCAATCAAAGCAACTCCTGTGAAAAGTGACATTTTATATCTGACACTAAATGTGCTGACATAGCATTCATATATCACGTTCGTGAAGCATATGACCAAATTTAGTTGACAATTTTACGGAATTTTCAAAATATACTAATTTTGATTTAGAAACTTAAACAAATCTCTGCAATTATGTCATGCACATCAATTAGGTCTGTACTCTATGACATTGTAGTACAGGTTTAATAATAGAAACAGTAGAAAATGTCACCATGCCTCAATAAATCTAGTCATTCCAGTGAGTTGGCACAATCACCTGACCTAGGCTGGCAATAATTGTGATTTTGAACAAAAATTAAAACAAGGATCTTGTATGTCACATTGAACCAAACTAATTAAATATTCTTTTGATTTCGCTTCAATTCTTTGCTCTCAGGAAAATGTCTTCATAAAATGACGCCATTATTTCTAAACAAAGCCCAAAAGACATGATAAACATACACAATGTTTGGAACATAAATTAGCCACAAGGATAAAAATTGCACTTAAAATGAGAAAAATGCTAGTAAAAAAAGTGTTACATCTTAAGCCTAAAGGTAAATGTAGGCAATGCCAGTAACATAATGTTTCAGTTTACTGTTGGTTACTATGTCAACCAAATTACTATTTACATAAACTAGAAAATACCAAACAAAAAAACATAACTCTGTTTAATTATAACAGATTTAACTATTTCAAACTTTGCCTCGAATATTTCTTGTGTTGAATCATCTTGCATGTCAAATAGATGTGCATGTGAGTGCATTTGACTGCAATTACGTGCACGGTTGAGAAAGCACTAAATGGGAAATTGGCCATTTTGAAATACAAACTTCAAAGATAGAAATAGAGACTACAATTAACAATTATTTTTGCTGAGCGAGTCAATTGACAATGAATGAGTGTAAAAAGTGTGGGAAATCTTGGAAATTTATCATCTGTTAATCCTCATAACCATTCATGGCATGCTATACTTTCAAGGGAAATCTTAATAAACAACTAGGAATGAATCCAGATCTGCATTCAATGATGCCATCATCCCCCTAATTCAGGAATGAATGAATGAAAAAGAAAATCCACGAAAAAAAAATTACACAAAGTTAGCCTGCACTAAATTAGCCTAATGATTCACATCATTGGACAAGTGGTTCAATAAAACGTGCAATATGAAAAGTCTGGTTTGGACCCAGACCACAAATATCCATGAAAAATCTCATAAAATCTTCTGTAATTACTAGTTTAATTATCTAAATGTTTTCTTAATAACTTTAAAACCTCTGCCGAAAATCTAAAATGGCTGCACACATAATTCAAATTAGCGTAAAATTGCGAATCGATTACATCATGAAGTAAATTAACGTTGATAAAATCGCAGGCTTGTGTTTGTCTTAATCTTAAAACATGGCTGCCTAATTTGTTACAGCTTGTTTCTAAATTACTTTGTCAATTTTCAAAGTCTGCTCTTGGAGAGGTAATTCATCAAATGTGTAGAAATGCATCACGAAACCCAAATTTTAGGATTGATTTGTCAACCTACACTGCAGACTTAATTTCACTGTTTCAAGAGAATCAAATGAAAATGATCAATCATAGACCATAATTTGATTTAAAGTAAACCAGATTTTCAGTAAGTTTTTAGTCTCCATTTTGGACAGATCATTGAACAGTTGGCATTTCTTTGGAATTTTGCTTTTGTCCTCATAATAGAATCTTCATAGGCTTTCAATTCATTTTATGTAACCTACCTACCAAGTAACCAATCATCCTTGCCGTAATTGTACATGGAATTCTGCCACATTCAGATATGTATTTGACAAGAAAAAACACAACTTAAAGAATTACGTGTTTACTCATGCCTTTCATGTTTGTATACAATGGGGAACCATGTATTCAATAAGTGTTGCACTCACTATAGTTGACCATGTTGAAATAAAACTTATAATCCATTAACAGTTTCCTTGCAGAAATAATCTAGATTTTCACAGATGAACAATTGGAATGTAAAATGATGCAAAAAAAAAAATTGCTTTCAAATACTTATACATGACAATATCACAGCAGAAAAACCATAATTGAACCCCATGCATTGAAATTTCTTATACATGGTTACTGTGAGCATCAGAGAAGAAGAATGATAATAAAAATTCAACCGCAAGAATAAAAATATTTGCAGAAAGACTTCTCTTAGCATGTCAGACAAGTAGGAATTAATAGGCCTTCTGTACATAAAACTGTAAGGTTTCTACCATACAGAAGCATTAGACAACCTGAAATTACCGGGCACTACCCAGGCAGGCCTACTCTAGGATCGCATGTTCATAAGTAGAAGTTAATGAGCGTAATGTACATAAACCTTAACCAAAATCATCTCAATAGATCTCGATAATGTCTTAATTAGAATTTAATGAAGTTAATGGAGTCTTGAAGAATTCTGCTATCTTCAAGTTGAAGATGCACTTGATCAAATCAAAATTAAACCATGAGATAAAATATCAGATAAGGTTTTCATCTCATGTATCATGTCACCTGATGATGTCATTAATTAGACAGTCCGTTAAATAATATCAGCACAAGTCTGTCCAAGTAATTAGATCCTGATAAAAGTATTAAAGTTAAAAGGGAAACTAATGTCCAGTGATAACATGATTTCATAATACATGACCCTTTAATTACAACTAATTGTATATCTGTCAAAATTTACACAAAATTAATAAATATTCATGAAGTCTTAATTAGGGATCCCTTTGAAGATTATGTAAATTAGTTTTGTTTATTAACATTGATTTGAAATCTATGTCTGAAATTTAAGACATGTTTTAAAGGAGATTTTTTGGATTGACGGAAGGGAATTTAGGACTATGAAATTCAAATATGAAACTTTAAATTCAGTGCAATTCTCCCACTGACAACAACAATTTTTACTCGCCCAATAATTAAAAATTTAGGATGGCCGCCCTCCGTGACAGAGATATTATCTTAGATAAAGGTGTTGGTTTTCAGGAAACCACCTTACATTTAAACCTGATAAAAACAAGATAACACTCAATCTGCTAGATTTCTATTGTCTTTATCATAGGAAATGAATTATCATTCAATTCATGTGTAAGTTGGTAGCTGGTTCTTTGAGGGTGGCCAAGCTATTAGCTTTAAGCAGAAGTCTTCGTTTAAAACTTAGGTACTGGAGCATGACACTTTTCAATCATTTTGCTAAGAGTGCTAATTTCAGTGCAGTACCTTGTAAGCGAAGTTTAAATGTGCAGTATAGTTGGTTCAATAACAAGCCAAAAATAATTCATACTCCACAGACAATTTCTAGAATAAATCTGGTGTCACTTTTGCAAATCCAAAATATAAGTTATCAATTCAAAATTACTTGTAAATCTCCTTGCAGGGGCAGAAAAAATGTAGCATCTTCCTGTGTCAAACAAATCACGATATTGAGGAAGCCATGTCAAAAAGGGAGGTAAATGATAACTAAAGATTACTCTATGATTATTTACTCTATAATGGTTCTCTATCAACATACAAACGTTTAGACCAGAAATATAAACAAACAATCCATACTCTAAGGGGTAAACATTTGAATCTGGCAACTCATCAACTTAGATTTACTTAATTCTGGCAACTCTTTTACATTGGCTCACAGACAAGGTTTAAGAACTCAACTATTTACCAAAAATCAATCATTATAGAGATATCACTTTGAAAATTTTTCTCGTAGAACATTGCATGAAAAATGAACTGCAAAAAAGATACAAATCAGTATGGCACAAAAATCCTTTTAATGTCATTCAATAAGATTTTTGTTATTGGCTACTCTTGTAGCAGGGAAAACTCCATTTCCTTTCAATGAAAATTCTACAATATACTCTGTTAATAAGGGACCAGACCTGGATGATGTACAACATTCACTTTCCTTTCTTGCTACATACTGATGCAAACATAATAGTCGGGTTAGAGATGAAGTTGTTTTGATTAAAAACCTGTAATATCCTAGTTGACATTTTGATTTTCCAAATGAGTGATTCTTTCCAATAGATAATTCAATAATTCAACGGTTTTGTTTACAGAGGTTCATTGGTTCACAATGAAACTGATGCTGTATCATAGTTTTCATATTTAGGACATCAATCAAATTGTGGGTCAAGTTGCTTGTAATTCATTGATGAACAATTCGATGTACTTCTGCTTTTCCTTTTTTTATTTGGTTTATTTTGGAAAAAAATGCACAAATCTAAGTCAACATATAGGTCCAATGCTTCTTTTCAAAAGATAATATGGGCGTCAAAAGCCTTTCAACAAAAGTGCTTGACATGGCTGTGAATAAAATTTGAATGTAGCCTATATAGTTCAGTGAAAACAATTTCTAATTCACGTACAAATAATCTTAATAAATTTCATAACTGCCTAACTACTGTATAAGAGCACAGATATAAGTTAATCTTTTCATAATTTATGGTTGCATGAATTTTTTCAATTTAAATATCGCTCAGTAAGTGAGTTTAGATCATGCAATAAGAAATGTGATATATATATTTGTTTAGGAGAGATTAAGACGATATTGAACAGGGTATTAAGAGGTTACAGGGTACTGTAATCTAAGCCTGGATTAAGTTAAGCCTACCCCCAGTAACATGATCTATTATATTCACACAAACTAACATATACCATGTTAAAATACACTTTTTACTTCAACAGTTTATCTTGTAAATATTTGCATGTCTGGAACACATTTCAAGGGTCAAAGCTGTTACTTTAAGTGAGAGACCCTGAATAACGAGTTTTTTATATTTTGGGGAATTTTTATTTGTATGTAATTATTCTTTCAGATTCCTGGGTTTACTTAGTTTGCTTTCAGATGTCAGGATTTTCTGGAAAACCATTCCATACCATTCTATGCCAGTCTAAACACAAATAGTTACCTTTTTGGTAGGCAATTTGCATCAAATTTGCGTCAAATCTTTAGACTATATCTAAAATTGCAAATTTGAAGGGAGGTGTGTTTCTGTCCACAATCAAGCACACAGACAATATCCACTGTAAAGTTGACTATAACCAGCAAATAGAGCCAACTATCCTGATAATTAGCTCAATTTAGGCATGGAATGTCTGTAACTGATATTATAATCTTAATAAATCTGGCATTCGTGTAAACACTAATTATGTCATATAAGTATGCATATATTCTGAAATAGGTTACCATGATCTCACTAAACCTGATACCCTATTCACCAAAAACTAGACTGAATTTGAAACAAGTCTTCAATACATATATCATCATGAAACTCAGATTTTGTCAAAAACGATATATAGTTACTGAATGTGATATTCTTTGGTAATTGTAGGGATTATCCCCCCTTTATTTCCTCACAATCTGAGTTTGATCGCGTCAAAACCATTTATCTACCACATAGAAACTCCTTTCAAATTTTCTTGATATTAACATCCTAAACCCCCTAAATCATACCTATCTTTCTAACTATACCAATTTAAAGCTTTACATCTAAAAAAAAAAACCCCTTAATTACGTTTTTGAAGAGTTGAATAAAAATTCATTTCACCAAAGTTTAGCAGCTAAGATACATCTTCTATGTTGAATGCATTGTAAAAATTTATTTTACTTGAAAGTTTTAAGAGAAAGGCAATTAACAACAACAAATTTTCTCATTTCATTCATAATTTTAAACATTCAAAATATTTTCATTCATTTACTTTGCATTTTGAAAGAACATTTCAACATAAAGTTTAACTCTTTCACTGCAGAACACCTGTCTTGAATCACACTCTATGAGTTCAGACATTAACAACTAGAGGGTTAAAATACTGAGAATTTCAAGATGTTAAAACTCTTTCAAATTTAACTCTCAAAATGACTTCCTTCGGTTTAAGTTTCAGTTAAAAATTTAAATTTAGTTTCTTTTTTCACTAATTAACATGTAAAAAGATATGCAACTTATCTTGATATATTGTGATATATTTGAGATTTGTGAAAAACAGGACTATAATTTCACAACAATATGTTATTTGTGGGAGGTCTTGGATGTCATAAACTATATTTATACTTAAGTCTTCCTCTGCCAATACACAATTTATTAGCCAATAGACATTTTAAAGAAATATAGCACATCTATTTACCTTGCCAGTTTCAATTGAGTCTCAAGTCTTACTGATTTTGATAAATACCCCCTCCCCCCCCCCCCCTCAAAAAAAAATAACAAACAATAGTAACAATACTGTATTAACACGTGATGAAATGGAAAAATTATTGATTTGTTGTCTGGAGCTCAGTCAAGAGACACCTGCACAAAGTTTCTTTAATTTACTTGAATGTTTAAAAATTTTGTATATTGAACAAGATTTAAAGATGGCTAAATCATCATTCTCGTGAATAGACAGAACACAAGAGCAATTTATATTGTTATGTATATAGGAAGTAAGGAACTATACTACAGATAAGGTTCCAGTAATTGGGCCATTATTGCTAAAATATGAAATTCTTTAACTGCCTCATGAAAGATAAGAAAATTTTAATTGGTCAATATTAACTGTCTTGCTAAAAACTGAACAAATGTTGGAAGCAAGGCTTTTAATTCGCAAATATCTATGAGTGATCTTGGGACCTACTTCATCACACATTCTGTAATCAAATTGGTAAATACATGATGTTTTTTGCCAAAATTTTAACAAAATTCTTACCTCCATCAAAAGCAACAATTATCAATTCATATTCTTGTTTCTTTTCACGATCCAGCATCAAATTGGCAGTTATCTCCCCTGTTTGTGAATTCATTGAAAAAATCTTCTGCTCTTCCTCTTCACTTCTGATGTCATAGATAAGTCTGCTGTTGGATCCAGAGTCGTTATCCCGAGCCGAGATTGTGAGGACAGGAACAGGAAGTTGGTTCATGTTCTCCTGAACATAGGCATAGTAGGGAGAATTTACAAAAATTGGTTCGAAATCATTTATATCTGTGACAGTTATGGTGACCTTGACAGTAGAGTTCAAGGTCAGACCAACACTGCTGTCGACAGCCATAACTGTTAATGTGTAACTCTTAACCTCTTCGAAATCTAAAGCTTTTTGAACTCTAAGAACACCACTGCTCAAGTCCATATTAAAATCATAGTTTTCATCTCCAGCTATGATCAGGTACCTCACCACTCCATTCAGACCTTCATCCCGATCTGTTGCAGAAACTTTCAGAAGACTTGTTCCAATGCTGATATTCTCTGCAACAGTTTTGGTGTAACTCTGGTCATCAAATTTTGGAGCATTGTCATTAGCATCTTCAATTTGGATAACAAGATCTAGAGTTGCGCTAAATTGAGGAGTGCCTTGATCCCTGGCCATGACTTGGATGGAGTAGTTGGATCGAGTTTCTCTGTCCAATGGTTGAGTAACTTTTACGTTTCCAGTGCTTGATTCAATGGTAAACATGCTAGATCCAGAAGAAAGACTATAGTCTATCTTACTGTTGTCACCTTCATCCTTATCATGAGCTACAATAGTGTAGACTGTGGTATATCTCTGAGAGTCTTCTCTCACAAAGATGGTGGAAGGGGTAACAAATTCTGGTGGACTGTCGTTCACATCTTTCAATGTTATTACAACCTAAAATATAAAAAGGTGAAATAGCAAGTATTCTTCTGAAAATAGCATACTGTTTGAGGATTTGAGAATAGGGTATGAAATGAATCATATTACTAATTTGTTAAATTTAAAATGAAATCATTCTATTAAGGTCTATGATGCTGATCTTTTCTATTAGCAACTGATTGACAATCAAAATCTGAACATAGAAACATTTCTATAAATAACTTTTTGTCAGAAGTGAACACATAAGACCATCTCTCTCAAATGAAAATTGATCATAAGATATTTGTAGGAATAGGATGGATTAAGTTTTAAGATTTTGAAAGAACTTACTGTGCCAGTCGAAGAAAGTCTTTGAGTCACATCAGTAGATTGATCTATAGCAAGTACCAATAGGGTATACTGTCTAATGGCTTCACGATCCAACTTAGCAGTAGTATAAATAGTACCATTAACTGGTCCAATACCAAATTGTCCTAATTCATCTCCTCCTATTAAACTGTACTGAACTTCAGCATTACGCCCTGAAATACACAATAGAAATAATTGAACAATATAAGTTACAACTGTTTTTTACTATTTAACTAGTGCTCATAATGGCTTGATTTTTATGTTCATGGTGTGGGATCATCAGTCAACTCAAGATAACTATTGTAATGTATTTCTGGAGAATTGAATAAAATAAAATATCTATGTATTGTATGTATATGAATGAATAGTATCTAAAGGTTTATGTGGTGTTTCTTTTCTCTGAGCAAGGGATTATGAATTTTAAGCAGTTATTTTATTATGAATGTTTATTTAAATGAAAGAAATATTAAAGAACCTGAATCATGTTGAGCACTATTTAAACAGTGCCAATATTTTGTTATTGTATATAAATCATATATAACTAATGATATAATCATCTTCATTTTAAAATCAATCATCAAAGTGCAGAGAAAAAAAGCTTTTAGCATGTAAAAATACAACTAGTAAGATTTGTGCATAAAGACATCATTACAGGTAACAACAAGTGCATTGATTTATGAATGTGATCAAGAGTTGCACTGAGTTATAACAGTTAAAAAAATTCTGTTAGTTTCTCGAAATCACTGGCTGAAGAAATTTGTTATAATCCTATATACTATGTGACACACTGGGTTTTTTGGACAAACATATTTTATTTTTTGCCCAAAATATGATGACAGATACATTTGAAATGACTAGCTATGATGTTCAGCGGTACAGTACATCTGTTGCATAATGTGCAGTGAACACGTCAAACTTTTCAACGGAACAAAAACTATGTTTAATTGACAATGATGCATGAATGAGCAGTTGGCATTTTATTTTTTCATTTGGTGTCAGCTATTT
The DNA here is from genome assembly GCF_000327385.1 of Lottia gigantea. Lineage (NCBI taxonomy): Eukaryota > Metazoa > Mollusca > Gastropoda > Lottiidae > Lottia > Lottia gigantea. The sequence continues at coordinate 2,449,232 of NW_008708986.1, forward strand.
TGAACAATGTTAGATGCACAAAGAAGATAACAACCTATTTAGTCTACAGACATTTTTCCCACATCTTTAATATCTAGAATACAGTATACAATAATAATTGCCTGAGACATTAACATTCACATTATTCTCAAAAATTTCCAAATTCATTTTCTGTTCCTTGGAAATTTAGATTAAAAAACAAATTTACAGAAAGGACAACTTCACACCTATAAAACTTATGACAAAGACCATTATTAAAATGCTTTATCTAATGCTATGTTACAGTGATCTAATTTTAGAATTGGAATAATCAAGTCTAATGAAGAGTGAGGTATAAAAGTTGAAAGATGGTTTCAGTTTTTAGAATTTAATGAGGTAGAATTTCCCTGATTTTTATCAAGCCTTCAACAATAATTATCATAAAACCTATATAATTAAAAAATCTAAGACAAAAACACTTTAAAATAAAAAATAGATGGTTTTAATGTGCTCTAAAACTAAATAAATACAATGATAGATTTACTACCATTTGTGACTTAAAGAGACAACACAAACATAGACTGATAGAATGAAATTTACATGGCAGAAACGGAAAGGAAGTAACAAACAACAAAAGTAACAATAAACTATATTTGTACCTAAATGTACTTCATGCTATTTTCAAGGTTGAAATTTAAAATTAATGCATGAAATATTCATGTCTGTGTTTGTGTCTGCAGTGTGTTTTGAAGTTACTGACATCTGTATTATTTAGTAGCCAGACAGTTTCAACATGTATTACCTTCAAATGTATTTTTTATCTTTAAACTTTTAATACTTTCTGCCCTTTTACCTCAAAATCTTCTCTCTGCATGCTAATTTCATTATAAACAGGTTTGAATCCAAATCTGCCCAGTGTTTTGTTTACTGTTTTGTACTAATACTAGATCACCCTGGCTTAATTGATACATTAAATGATGCATTCCTATTTCATTCAAAAAGGTCGTTTGTTAACTATTGTGTTTCCTGCTTCAGTAATAATTTGAATAAACTAAGGTAAAGCTCAGGATTTTGTGTTCTGTTTTTGGTGGATTATTTCACTCATTCCAGATCTGACAACATTGTGCTTCAAATCAAGTTCGATGTGATAATGATGACAACAAGGTGTAAAAAAAAAGTAATATACAGGGAAAAAAAATCCCATAAAAACACCAATGGACCAAGTTCTGGTTGTTTGTGACCCAATTTTTTTTTTAACAATATCTGTTTCAATTAAGTATTATAAATGAGAGGGATTATAGATGTCATGTTAAAGATTTCACATTTCTGGTTTCACAGAGTTCACCTGTCACATTATTTAGATTGGATAATATTTCAATTGAATAAATGTAAATTGATAATCATAAGTATGAAACAAAAGTTGAAATCTCCTTCTCTAAAGACCTTTAAAATAAATTCCACTCCTTCAAATCTAATAAAATATTTCTCAAATAACAAAAAAATCCAATTTATATTATCTTTTCTGTGAACTTTCCAGGATGTATGCAGTACTGAAAAATCAAACAAAATGGTAGTATTTTTTTTTTAAAAGGTAATGAGATCAGCATCAAATCTGTTGACTAAAGGTGCGGGCACACGAGCAGTCTTAGTCAAAGATTTTTTTCTCCAATTCAAATCTTGAGTAAAATGTCGCATGCGCCCATGCTTCCATGACAAGATTTATAATTTCCAACAAGTCTGATAATTGTCTCCAATAGGTTTATAGTCTGCAAGACAGACCGTCATCATCCAATCAGATTCCCTTTCCTTTCAATTGCATGCTCTGCAAATGATTATCGCCAAGGTGTAAATTGAACAACTGGAGATTTTTGTCTCCTTGTGCGCCCGTGCCAGTTGTGATACTCAAGACAAGACTCTAATCGGCGACAAGTCTCTGACAAAGACCGCTTGTGCGCACGCACCTTAAGTCATGACAAAGCAAGTAAGGTTTCAAAACTAATGCAAACTATTATATTATAATCCTACTCCTACTATCCAAAAGAAAAAATAAGATGATCTTTAGTGTACTCCAGGGAGTTCTTGACCTGTTGATTCCATCAAACTTTTTTCATGAAGTGCCAAAAACTGTCAAATTATAGTTAGAAAACCCTTGCAGGAACAATTGAAAGAGATTCCATCTCACTGAATCTCAACATGTAGTGTCACTTTCTAATTTCTTTACAAATTAACCCTTAAAAGCCACTTAAAGAGCCTTTAATTAGTTCAGAGATTACTGGGAAATCAGTTGTTCACAATCTGGCCAGTGAAATTAGCTGAATCATCTTTACTTCTTCAATGATTTTAAGGAAATGTTATTATAGATTTCATTATTATCCAATTCCCCAGATAGGGTGTTGTCTGCTACCCTAAGGGTTGTTTTAAGATCTAGGACCACCAAACACCTTATGACTTCTGCTTGGGAAATAAATTGAGATTTTCAACAGAATTGTAACAAAAACCATGCAATGTCAAGATGCAGTTTTGCTATATTGATCTGCCAGATATTTATAATACAAAGACATTTTGATCTGAAAGCTATCCTGGTTACAATCTTCCTAACAATTTGAAAATTTTTCAATTCATGACTTTTAGCAATATTCACAGCTTGTGTGATCGCAAAGAAATTCATAAGGAACTCTAATGCCAACTCTTAAGTTTAAATAATGCAAAAAGCACTACATCACATTTCAAATAACATTTCAAATAAATAAATAAAATATAGAATGAAATGATCAAATAATTAGGTCAGAGTTGACACGAAATATGACATTTTTAATAAAAATACTCATCATAACATCATGTCATATCCTGTCATCAGACAGCCAATTCTGGTTGATTTCCTACACCAGTGGTCTGATATTCATGAAATCAAATTAATAATGACAATATGAAACCATATTTCCTGATCTTAAATTTCATATCTTTCTGTAAAAATTTCTTAAACAAGATGTGCACATCCCTAGATAATTCATAAATAGAGCATAGATTTCAGAGAAGACATTTAAGATATTGCCCATCTGCGAGAATCCAACAAGAACAATGGACATACAGTTGTCCACTCTTTTCATGTAAATTAAATAAAGGAAGATAAAAAGAAACAAACTGCTCTCAGTAAATATTCTTTCACAGGTTATTGTAAATATGTTAATAAAATTTCTCAAGCAACGAACGATGAAAAATAATAATTAATATCTAAAATATAGAAAAGAATGAAAAAAATATCTTTGATGGATGTCAGATTTCTTCTAACAAAAAAATATTAATTTCCGATATGAATAACTTGACATGTAGGAATAAAAGAATATAAATCAGGAAAATTTGGTGCCATAATGAATAAGACTTCATGCAACTCATTTCCCTTGACATTTATCACCAATTGATGTTACATGTATAAAAAATATACTATCGCATGCCGAAACAGCTTCTATCACAGGTTTTATTCACAAATTGCATGTTGGGATTACATTGTTTAACATGTCAATAAAATAATTCAGTTTGATATTCCTTTATGACAAACTATATTGGTTTGAAAAAAATAGCTTTATTCTTTGATTGCTATCTTTAATGTGAAAATATACCAATGTTACTTCAGTTTAACATCTTGAGCAACACAACCAAGGCAAAAACATTACAGAGAAACATTTTCAATCAAATTGTAATTTTAGATTTCTGAGCAAACAAGACTAAAAGGTAAAAGGCAACAATGTAGACAGTCAACAACAATTAGCAAATCAAGACTGGCAATTTTTCCTTTCTTCCTGAATCAAGGATAATAATCCTCTGATTTCTGAAAACAGCCATTAGGATCTTAAATACATTAATTATTCTTTCACTTAACAAGTATATTGCATTATCACAAGATAATAAAGACTATTATTGTCACAATTGTCTAGCCATCAAATTGATTTAAGAAATAAAAAATGTTAACTGTATTAATACCTGATATAAGAGACTAACATTGGTCAAGATTGACCAGTAAATAGATTAATGATAAAAGCACCAAATCAATCATTCTTAATGTGAGCTCCTTCAAATCCATGAACTACATCTAAAAAATATAGTGGAATCAAAATCAGGATATGCAAACCAATTGCAATTTGGTTAGTAATCAATTTTTAAAAGAGGCAGATGTTTATGAACTAGGCCCAAATATGGACTATATTTACTGACCCTCTTTTTAATTTGCCCACCATACAATGTGAACACAATGTGAACACATTATAAAGATATTCAGGTCTCTAATTAAGAATAAATCGTTAAATATTATTGGTTAGAACTAATTAAAACACTGTTTCAACATTGTTAAGTATGATCCAGAAAAAAAGTAGATTGACAACAGTTTGTGATGTTAAGTTCAACAATATAGATTTATCATATATAAACAAATTGATACATGAATTTCTGGTCTGGATAATTGGTCATATATTATTGTATTATAGGTATATTTGCACCATAATATGTAGACGTATTCTCTTATCTTAAGATATATATTTCATTATATAAGCTTTTGCTTAACAAATATGAATTTGATTTTCATATCTATTATGTACACAGATATGCAAATCAGAATAAAAGACGATAGATGTTTAGAATTTAATGAGAATGCATGCCTAATGCAATTATTTGAAAAAACTGAATTACAATCATGCATAATTACATTCAGATTAAGTTTTATAGAAGATTATCTTATTTAATCCTAACAGAATCAATATGACTAGTTATTAATATACATGTCCATGATTTAAACTTAATAACCTCCAAATTAATTTCTAATAACACTATTTAATATAAACATCTAATTTTGACATGTATGTGGTACCTACAACAAATCAATGAGATCTGCCTGTCTCAAAACTTGATTCATATTGTCTCAATCTATAATCTTTATTTAATTGATATTATTTATTGAATTGGTATCGAGCTAGCCTATTCACAAACTGGTGTAAACTTTGACTGACACCTACAATACAATAAAAATCACCTAATCTTTTCCCTATTATTGGACGTCTGCTAGGCAACAAACATTGTGTAAACTTGGTCTATAGATAAGTGTATTTATTGGTTGATAATGCCCTGTGATAATGCCCAACGATAATTCTTTTCAATTCCACTATCTCTATTCAAACATCAGTATTCACCAGCCTTAGGAAATTTGTGGATTAGCTTTCAATGTTCTTCTCATTTAAATTTCCCTTCAAGGGTGTGAGTCACTAATTATTTTGGAAATTTGTAAAATATAAAATTAATCTTATCATATTGGTAAAATATTTCCCCTTAGTAAATGCCTTAAGATGTTTAAAGGTGCATTCTGCCAATTTTCTTAATACCAGTATCTCAGTGATAAAATACATATATATTTATTTCACTATGGGTTGACTTGATGCACATTCCTTGAAATTGCAGGAACCCATCCTTAAAAATCAGTTTAAAGTTTTTTTTAGTGATAATATTTTTCAGTAAAGATTTTAAAACTGTTTCTTCAAGTTTATGAGAATTATTGTACTGTAATCTATAAAAATCATTGATAAAACAAGAAAGAATGTTATTAGTCATTTTACCTCTAGGGGGAACTACAGTGGATTACCAAGTGACAGAACAGTTGTCAATTTCTAGATAGTTTTGATTGTTACAGAATAATTCCTTTATGAATCATAAAATAGACTAGTTTTAATCATATTGAGTGACCATATTTAAATAGAAAACAAATACCAATGCTCCATTCCACAATTCTTATATACCTAAATTAAGATTGCAAGATCATTTTTTTAAGTACACATGACTTCAATTTTCAGAAAGTTTAATTTGAAATGGTCCCAATGTTCATGGTACTGCTGATCAAAGAAATGAAGAATAACAATTTGATATTAAACAAGGCCAAATGAATGAAAGTGTCCATTTTTAGAAATCATTTTGACAGCAATTTAATCAATCCAAATATTAGATCTCTAATCCGTTAATTAACACACAGCCATCTTTAATTTGTGAAGAGATTTAGATCTTTAATATTGAAAACCATGTTTGATCAAGCAGACCTGGGACGGACATATTCGTTACACGATACAATGAAATATCTTTCAATTAAACAGTCTAGTGAAAGTTAATGGAAATTGAAATAATATGCATGCTTGCACACTTCAGGGCAAAAGGGATTGCTGTTGTCATATCTTTTCCCTTTGGAGAGTTAACTTGCATCCTCATATTGTTTTAGATTTCCCTTTCAGCTACAAATGGTTGATTGAATCACTGACATGCATATTGTATGATCCATTTGAACTGAGGACATACAATTTTCATATAGAAAATCTTTTTACGTGTTTCATCATTTTCATCATGACATCATATAGATAGGAGTACACCTATATTTTCAAAATTTACATCAAACAAATTTAACAATAATGACCTTTTTACTGAAGACAGTAAACTATCTATATATCGGTATATTATATTACGAAAGAAACATGAAATTTTTTTTAATTAAATTTTTTGATTCAATTCCATATAGTTAAAATGGAAGTTGTTGGCCTGATAACTGCATAGAAAATTTCTGTAGTAGATTTAAAACCAACTGTATGATTCCTGTGAAATACCTTTCACCAATAGAAATATCAGACTGGAAGATTATGAAAGGCCAAGCTCTATAGCCACCATTTTTCTAAACATTTGATTAGAGCTTCTTTATGATTGATGACTTCATTCAGTCTGTAATTTTGTTAACTTCTCAGGATTTCTTGTCTTCTGTGAATCAATGAGGTAATTCACCCCTCATTCTTCCTGACATCTTACTGCTCTGTTTCTGTCAAACTTCATCAAGTCAGGTTTTATTTTAACATCATGTTGCATGAGATGTCAATGTAAAATTGATCTTTTAACCCATGGTTTTAACACAACCAGAAAAACTTGGAACACTAACTTTCTCTGATTGAAATTTCAATTGCAGTGGGTTTATTGGTTTCTAGGTTAGAATGGCCACTTTTTAGGAGAATATCTTTAGGGTTTTTTATTATTCTGATGTATTGGTTAAGGTTGGCCATCATATCAAATTGCAACATCTAAGCATCTTGATACCCTGCCCTCTCAATACATTAAAATGTACAATTTTTTTACACAAGCCCCCTTTCATCAAAAGTGCATTACTACAGAATGTCAAGGAATCATGTACTATGTTTGAACTATGTAGTGAAAATCAGAAAATTCTGTAATCAACTCCTGACCTCATTTCTTTTCACTTTTTTTATAACCTGACATTATCACACGTATTTCTCTACTAATGAATACATTTACACATTGAAATGGCGGAATTCCAACTGAGCGAAGATAAAATGGCAATTTCCTCTTTGGTTTTATAGATCTTGTTAAAAATCTTGTAGAGTTGGTGCTGACACAGTACGATATACACATAGATTTGAATAGTAAGGAAATGAGATGATTTTTAAATCTTACTTTCCTGTACTTTATTAGTGCTATAAAATATGTGATAGACTTCAGCTAAGAAGTCAAAGACCTGAAGGGAAAGGGAATAGTTAAAATGATGCTTTTTTTCTTGTTTTCAATACAATATATTTCAAAGGTTAAAATAAGCTAGACTTTTCTTTCAGCAGTGATTGTACTTATATGTTTAAGTTGGTATTTATTTACATCTATCAGGCTGCACTTTTCTGGTTTATTTCTTACATGGATTTGTTGTTACTTTCTAGTCTATCTGTCATCTTGAATCTACATCTAGAAACTGATAGACTTCATCTCACATTCTAACATGTAAATACATTTACAGCCTTTTATCTTCACATGACTTCCCCAAAATATGATGATTGACAACTGTGTATTATAACAAAGATTGTTGTTAGCAAGCCAGGAATTCTCACTCTAGCAGAGCACCTGGTGTAAGTTTGCAACTGGATTTGTCTTTTCTACATCCATTTAATATGATTATTTAGTAAATCATCAGAGTCAATACGAACAAGTGGTTGTGGCCCCAGCTGACACCTGTTTCTCGTAAGCATTGGTTCTGGTGCATTTTCGTCTGTAGGTTTTATTGTGAAGCCTCAGAAGTAAGCAAAATATGATTTGAACTGAAAATGTCCTCAAGAAGACAAAGACATTTATGAAAGTTTTTCCATATTTCAAACATCATATTCCCTACAATGACATTATAGACATATAAACCTCACTCCTGAATAATATTATCATAAATGTCACTTGGCCTTAGTTTGGTATTACTAATCTAAAGTGTCATTGGCTCAATTTATGAGTTGCATTTAAAACATATTTGGTCTCAATCAGAAGAGAGTCATGCGAAAAATTGGAAAAAAATTGAAAGACAGAGGATTGTAGTGTGGTATGACATCATGTCATCTTTAAGTGTCATTAATAGCAGTTCACTTTCATAAACATGACACAATTCAGAAAAAAATATCTGAAGAATGTTTGAAAGTTTTTTAACAAGAAAATCTTGCTGTGAAAGGTTGCCATTACACTCAATTTAAAGTCATTGAAGAAAGAATTACTGACATTATGACTAGCTGATTGCTCATAAAATTCTTACAAAATGCAACGAAATGCCTTCAATTAAATTCTCACATATGATTGAATTTCTCTGAACATTCTCAGCATTGCTTGACAATACTTTTATAGTTGATAAACTGTCTCCAACTTGTCCATTAAACAAATCATTTCTTGAGAAAAGTTTAGAGTTTATAATTGAGAAAGGAACAAGTGATCAAATGAACAGATGTTTGAAAGAATCATACAAAAATACCAAAATAAATCCTTATTCTTTATCTCTTCAACATTTTCTTGGTACCATAGCTACATATGAAAAATGACTAAATTGTATGATGAATTAATTGAAAAGAAGGAATGAGCTAATTCTTAATCTAGAATAATCCCTTAAAAAAATGTCATGTCATTAATACACATTGAATAACAACACACCAAAAAAACACTATAGTTCATTAGCACAGGAAAGGGGCCAATACCACTTGTTTTGACCATATTATATCTGGTATATTTATATTTAATAGAGTTTAGGGATTAAAGTTGGGTAATAAAAAACTGGGTCTGGACGAACATTCACGGTGAACAATACAGTTTCAAATTCTATTGACAACTGGTTTGAATAGGAACGATCTTTAAGTCAAGAGCACGTATTGGGTGCAGATTAAAAAACACACCTATAGAATTAGTTCTAAATATGTCTTTATAAGCTAGTTCAATAGACTCTAGCACGCCTCATTATCTCCCTTACGTTAGTCGAGTCATTCGGTGAAAAATCATTTTCGTAAACTAAATAATCAAAACATCATAATAGTCAAATATTACCCATTGAATGCAAGCAAATTCAAAGCCGATATTACAGAGACTGATAAAACCAGCTGAATCCTGGCTCGATCCTTTACAATTGCTTGACAATTACATAAAAGACATTGATTGTTATTTAAATAAACGTTCTGAATCATAAGCTACAGGCTACTGAATAATTCAGTTATTATGACAATTAATAAAGGATGTTTTCAAAGCTAATCATTTGATAATTTCTGTTTACTCTTCTTATTTCAGTGAATAGTTTAAAAAATATTTTTTGTAAATTTTCAAATTTTTTATGTTAGATTACATGAAATTCAAAAAGAGGGTGATTTCAATCAGTTTTTCACTTGACTAAAGTCTTATTATCGACACATAACTCTATTGATAATGATAGTTAAAATTTATTACAGCTGTAAACGCTCAATTAATCTATAAATGACTATTGATTAGATATACAGTAGGCTAATTTATAAGGTGTGACTATGTGCATAGCTGAGTCGTGATTTGGAAAAAAAAATATATTCGATGTTTCTTTCCCTTCCTCTTTAAAACCATATGTAAGAATTTTGCCTCAAATATGATATCTCTGACAGTGATTTTGGAGCACCAAATAGACTGGTAAATACTAAGTCAAAAGCTTTCTAGTTATCCAGTTTTGCATGCAGAGGAAATATATATTAAAGTTGAAGCTCTATTTGAAAAACACAAGGTATCAACATTTTTGTGTAGTGTTACTAATAAATCAGATTTGGTCAATTTGCTTGAATACCAATTCACATTCCTACCCTGTTTTACAACTGTAGATCAGTAAAAAATAACAGTATATATCATTAACTACTGTTTTTACACCAACCAACAATTTTACCTCACTAGTTATTCCATTCAGAGCACAATCTGGCTTCTTTTCAAAATATGTAGTTATGAATTAAATGGCAAAGTAGCCTAATTGTCATTTGAGAATTGAGTGACCAAAAGGGAATGAAATAGGATCTTTCTGATTATGCTATAGAAGACACACAAAGCTAAGCAATGTGCAATGAGAAAATTTTGCATCAAAAGCTAATTTCCACAAAAGGAACAGACCACCAATCCATTCTAAACGCCATTCTGACTGTTTAATCAAGTTAAAAGACTTAATGAATGACTAATCAAAATAGATGCAAAATGTCACATGACCTTCAAGTCTTTCACGAAGACATAAAGTCAAATTATTATTCCATAATGACATCATCCAACTGCAGTTAACATGGAATTCTCATAGCATTACGAAAATAAAACACCACTAATTTCTTTTAAATAGGTGTCGAATCGGCCATTAGTTCAGTCAACCACAGTAATTAAGCAGTCGTGCAATGTGTTTGATTGAACCCCAGATCCCTGTTAAAAGCATTTCAGTGAAAGAAATTTAAAACTTTTTTACGTAAGGAAATTCAAACTGCAGAAGAGATCAAATCTACTTTTGTTGAGTTTCTGTTTCTACGTTTGACAGATAATTTGAAGTATTTTTTGTGCAATAAAATACAAATCAATGGTTTCTTTTCAATTTTCTCTGCCAAAAACCATGAAATTTGTGCAGTCATTTGGTAAATGAACTGCTATCAGTTCTGGTAAAGCAATTTTCAAGACTTTTTTCAAAGTATTTATAAAGCCTTATGCTTCTTGTGGAACTAAAGTACTGTGATTTTTATGGCTTCACAAAATGGCAATTCATTTCAAATTCCTTTAATCTTGTTTTAAGATTAGAGAGAAATGACAGTCCAAGTGTAATTTTAGTATCTTTAGTGCTATGATCTTTAATTCAAACTCAATAAAGCCACTTTAAGGTTTATTAATACTAAAAAATCTACCAATTTGAGACCTTTTAAGCCTTTCTCTTTCTCGTAATGAGATTTCTTTTTTTCAATTTTATGCAATTTTCTGTAAAGTTTTCATCATTTCAAGTGTAATAATGAAATGAAATAGATGTAGAGTCATGACCAATTATAACGAATTCAATAATAGACTTTCAATTTGACGCAAAAAATATCTCAATCTTTCCGACCCTTGTATTCACTGAAGCTAAAAAGTCATTATTCACAGAAGAGCTCATCAGAAAAAAACAGTAGTAACTCCCCATGATGTCAGAGTTAACTGAATTATTGTAAATGGCAACTCTCAGGTCAAATTTGTTTCTGTGCTAACTTAATCAACGGCACCAAAAGTTGAAAAGTAATTAGTATCATGCGTGAAATCGGTAAAATTTCTTTTCCAATTCACATAGCCTCGAAATGGAGATCAATTTAAGACAGGTTCCCACAGTTCACTTAAAAAAAAGTAAAATTTCAATTTAATTTGGACCAATTACTATAAACGAATGTTTTGGGATCAAATTTAGAGAATTTCTAGAAAATAAATTACAAGAGATTTGTCATTCGCGCTCATTCAATAAAACTTAAATCCATCTCAATCAATCTCCATTTTTCACACTCAAGAAAAGTCCATCAATTTAAACTTTTCACACGGACAAAAATACTAGATTTTCAACCCAATCAGTTTCTGAGTGAGAGTCTGAAACTGAGTCAAAAAATTCTAGTTGGCACACGATGATATCAAAGGGTTAAAAAAATATACATTTTTCGGATTTTGCATTGATGGTGATTGTAAACTTGTTTTCTTAACTTGCAGACACAGCTCAACTCGCCACTGATTAGCTACTATACAGCCCATCTCTGATGAAAATAATCTTTTCATCTTTATTGTGTCATTACAACCTAGAGCTCAACATTCAATACTTCAACATCAGGTCCAAAGCTAAGAGATACTACACATGTAAGAACCACACCTGATACCAAATGCTATCATTTTCATATTGAAAAGTCAATTTATGGGCTTAACTTCTCACCAAAAAGCACTTGACTTAGAAAACTAGGTCTTGAGTCTCATCACAACAAAAGAAATCTAAATTAAGTAACTCTTGAATGAATCAAAACTAATCTGATCCGTTAATTTGTAAATCTGTGCCATTTTTTTCAAGATCATGCACAAAGCAAATACCAAGATGGGATCTAAAGTTCCTTTGCCTTTTCAAACCAAAGGTGTTGAGTGTAACCCAATATACAAACTTTCTCTTCATACTGTTTTTGTTGACTTGAGAATGCACTTCAAATTTGTAAAAATCACACATCAAAAAGACACTTGATGATGTATCCACCCCAGAATAGAAAACCAACACAATGGAGGGTCAGTGTCAAGAAAGTGATCTAACTGCAAAAAAATGTGATTATTCAGGTAGAATTTGGAATGTACATAATTATATGAGCATATGATCAGCTGATGGTGTGACATTCAACCTATTAAAAAATAATAATTTTATCAAATTCAAGGACTTCATATGTTCTTTTACCAAAAGAGTGAAAGAGGACAGGTTGGCAAAATCATGACACTAACTTTGTTTATTTGGGAAAGTGTGTGGTTTAAACACTTCTAATTCCACCAAAATGAATAATGACATAATGTGCAGTATTGCTAATACAAACAAAAATACCATTGAATTTGAATAAGTTGGCTAAATATAGATATATGTTTGATTTGAACAAACATATCTTTCAAGTTATAACTGTAACAGTCTTTAACCAATCTCAATAAGGGTCAAGAATACAAGGTAATTTAACAAATCTACCTACAACACAGTCATCTTAATATAAGTGCACTCCAATCAATTATATTTTAATGTCTGTAACCCTTAATTTTAATAATATGCTCAAAAAAGTCATTCTAGACTGAAAGCAACTGAAAAAGATTTTCATGGGAAATTGTACAAGAATGACCAAAAAGGTTTTAAATTTTAACACAGAGTCAGTAATCTTAGACTGCGAGGTGGTTGACATTTTATCATTGACACAAACCATTTCAAATAGTTACAATTTCTTACCCTAACAGTATATAAATAACACAGATTCACCTAGATTCAGTATTGACGTGTAAACTAATGGGTTTATACAAGCCCTGATATTTGAGTGAAGGTAAAATCGTTTGAGCCAATTTCAGACAGGTTTTCATAGCATAAGAAAAGCAAAAACAATTGGCTCAAATGACCCTCAGATTCTTAAACAAACCTTCAATCTGTTCTGAGCATGTATTGTAGATTTCTATTCTGATCACAAATCAAAGGGATGCCATTTCCCTGCTGGCATTACAAGACAATAATAGAAGAATAACAAGTCAGGGAAATGGAACTAAAGACTTCAACAATGAGAAGAGAACTCTGATAATTGGTCTGTCCATCACCTGTCAATCAAATCTAAATTGATATCAGAACCAAATCAATGGAACACCTTTTTCAAGTATCTCTACTTCTCAATAATCCCCCTTTAATTAATTACAACCATCACGATTTATCATAGATAGTTTCTACAACATTAATTTGATGTTAGACTAACTGAACTTCTACCCTATCTTCATGAATCCTACAAAGTGTCTTAAGTCAATCCATGGTCTAAAATCATCAAGTTATCATGTTCTGATGTTTTGGCTTCATTAAACTTTAAAGGATTCTGATTATATCCATGTTATATCTAGTCTGAAATGTCCAAAGATATATTGGTAAGCATTATAAAATGATACTATTATGGTTTAAATTTAATTTTAAATTTTCACTGCTGCTTACACTGTGGAATTACAGAAGAACTAAATGTCAGTCTATAATTCATTCAGAAGGTGAAATAAAGTTGTATCAGCTGGGGAAAGAAATGTATAGATTATCATATCACTGTAATAATTGTCTTATTATAATTAATTTGTTATCAGTTTCAATCTATTCATTATATATATATCTATATCACTCTAACTCTGGTTTTTAGGATGTTCAGACAGTGACAGATCTATCTAAATTTTCTACTTCCAGCTCTTAAACAATTTTAAACTTCATTTTTATGAATTTATATGAAATGCTGATCTTATGACATCATTGGTAGTAACTTCCTGTGAGAATGTCAATAAGAGGTCTGGAATTAAGAGCTAAATTTTCCTGTTCTGTTTTACTTACATATTAGAAAACCCTATGTCTACTTTGATTTCTGAGAAGTTATACGGAAATAGAGACCAATCAGCTTGTACAGAAAATATTTACACTACTGTATCCTTCTACAAATTTTGTTTCCAGTTATATCAAAAAGAGTGCCAGTTGGACTGTCAACATATATTCAAATAGATTAAGATTGTATACAAAACAATATGATATTAGATATCTGGTACATCTACTTATAAACTAATTAATTGTATGACTTAATTCTAGGACCTTGTGTCCTAATACAAACTGACCAGCCAAGCTGTTTCCACAATGTACACATCAATTAAGTCATCAAATTGCAGATTATATGTCAAACATACTAACAATTGTATAGTTTGTATAGACATGACATGTATTTGAATATTTCATTGAGTGTTAATAAATTCATTGATAATAGATACATATTATATTTGATATGCAGAAGGTCTTGAGAGAGATACATCAAGCTGTTTCCAAGCTGATACACAGAACAAACACAATCATCAAAATTTCTAATACCATATCAACCATTTAAACAATTATTCTGAATGGCTTGTTCTACAACATATTAAAGTAATTTAAATAACGCATTGTCTTTTCCCTTAAACAGCCATCATGCATTTATATTCATATACAAAAATACTGGCTATTGGTATTTTTTAACATGTAAATTCAAGTTGTTACCAATATTTGGACTTTAATATTAATAAATGTCTTAAGTCCAAAGAGATATTGTCGTATTTAAGAAAAAACAAAGGCTTATGCTATTTTATTTCAACCATCTTGTTGATATGTTATGGCCTGACATTTTGCAACTTCATTCAGATATGACTAGAAAAAATTTAGCTGAGGGCTAAACCTTGAATCTTTTTTTATTGAAGGTGTTATTCAAACATTCTGACAAATATTTCTTACTCAATTTCACACCTGTGTTGTCACTTTCTGTCAAACATGTGGACATTACCTACATTGACAGGATTAAAGGTGTATTCATTGCTTATTTTGTAACATATCTATAATAATTGAGAGATGCTGACCTCAAAACCTTGTCAGGGGCCAGCATCCTCCTGACCTCACACCTCTTTATTGACCTTTTCTCAAATAAAATAGATTCAATGTAGACAAATCACACTAAGGTGCTAGCTTAAAGAGACTTCTACCTACACATTTTGTCAACATTTTGACATGGTAAACTGTGACTTAAGAAAAAATTTGGAGTTAATGCACACCTTTGGATTTTTTCTGAAATTTTGTTGTTATAAAAAGTTTGAGCAACTAACCAGTGTATTAAGTATAAATGACAGAATCAACAGATCAAACCACAGAGAAACTTAGATTCAGAAAATCTAGTGGAATAAGCTCTAGAATAAAAAATGATGCCTAGAAATTCGATATTCTCACAATAGTAGCTTGCATTAGTAAACCATCTCGCTGAACATTACACATAATAAGTGATGCCCAATTTTTCTATAAGTTAACAATAATTTTAAGAGGCACAAATTTGAATATAACACACAAAAAATGTTTCTATAAACTAACAATGATAAAGAGTACCACCTTATTGAATATAACACACAATAAGCTATCTCTAATGTTTCTGTTTTCTGACAGTAAGAGGTATCCCTTTAACCTATCCAATGAAAACTTGACAGTTGAAGATTGACAAAGTACCTCAATAAGATCTCTGAAACATGTTAAAGGCTATTTTTTCAGTTCAATTCTGTTTCTTGGTTAATTAGGTCTTGTATGTTCTCATTACTGAACTTATGTTTTTGAAAATGGAGAATGTCAGCTGCAGCCATTTTTTATTTATTTTGATAAATGTAACAATTGTTGCTATACATTTACTCTTTGGAATATTTGTATATAAATAGATTTTCTTGAAGTAAATGTAGGGTATTTATCAAAATTTTCAAAAGTGGGTTAAAAAATTGATCTTATACACAATAGATTGGAAATTGTTAAGTAAATTCTTTCAGAGTATACCAGGTTGACAAGCCCAACTACAGTGTGAACATGGCCTGTAATTTTAGATCATCTAATCTGTAACATGTGAAATTTTGAAAACTAATCTTGTAAATTCAGCCTTCATTCAAAGAAAATACTGGTTTCAACATACAAGATGTCACTGATAAAACAGGTCGAAAATATTTGAAAAACAATTTGCAGAAATATAAACCTTGAACTTCTACAATCATGAGTATATTGTCTTTAAACATTGTCTGTTATATCTCATACATCTTGGAATGTGTGTGCATGAGTAATATTTAACATGTGCATGTAGACAAAATACACTATGCACCATGTGTGGTTGTATATATATAATCAGAAAGTCAGTGGTGTGTGGGCTAAGCTTTGTTACAGAACGTTTAAATATTTTCATGTCTTGTTTTTTGTAAATTGTTAACATTGCTATTGTGTTGTAAATGTTATATCTACAATAAATATGTTGAATCTAGAATTTGAAGCTATGTTTGTTGTATTGATCTGACTGCACCAAGCAATTGATGTTAAATCTTAATTTTGTTGACGTTATAAGGATGAATTTTTTCCCAAAATGCATTTTAACTTTTGAAAACGTGACTTCATATTAAAAGGTGATTTGAGCCCTCAATCCCCTCCTGTTTGTGATTCTTTCAGATACATTATTTTAGGGTAATTGGACATTGGAATGTATTTATGACAGTTTTCCGATTCTAAAGAATATTGTCATGCAAGTGAGCATTGCGAGCCTTGTGCTTAATTCCTTAATGGAAATAGCAATACTTGATGACTGATGCCAAAGAAAGTGTAATTACTTACCTGTATCTTTATCATTAGCTATGACATCAATAACAGTAGTTCCAACCACAGCATTCTCTGCTACTTCCTCTTTGTATTCTGATTGGTCAAACTCAGGAGGATTGTCGTTAATGTCCTTGACACTCATAAAAACAGAGACAGTTGCTGAACGTGGTGGTATACTTCCATCTTTAGCAATTGCCATCAGACCGTACATTTGAATCTGAAATTTGAAGTAAACCAATGGTTAAAATGAACATCAATTTACAGGACAGAAAATCATAATTTTCTTGTTTCTTGAGGTAGGCAAGAAAAAATTATACAGCAAACCAGTTACACAGATGCATTAGTTAAAGGGTTCAAAACTAAACCCTTACAGAAGCCATGACTTGTACTTTTCAATTTACATTATCAAATGTTATTGTTCAACAAAGCTTAGAAACAAGCCACATCTAGACTATAGCCTTGTTTTGAAGGAACTGTATGTTTAATCATGAAAAATGCGACTATTGTTTTAAACTCTAAGATATTTGAGCATGCACATTTCATCATGTACTTTGTTTAGTTTCATCAAAAGGTCCCCATAAAAACAACCAACAAACTTTGATAGAGTCAGTTGATAAATATTTAATGAGCCTCATAAAGTCTTATCTACCACTTAAAATTGCAAAACATTGCCACAAAAACTTGAAACATTCATAAATTAATACTCTTGTGTCATATTAACGATATAAAGTTTTTGTCAGAGTCATAAATTTCAACTTTAATCTGTTTAAACAGAGTCTATGTTGAGTTATAAAGGTAATTTTGTTACAATAATGTCTTGAAATTGTGACAAAACTACAGTTAAATTATCTTTTTTTCACTGATTAATTGAATTTCATTGCTGGATATTCTTAACTTTCAATGTTTAAGTTATTTAATTTTCAATCTTTAGAGTATACTATTACTTCTCCTCTAACAACCAATATATTGTACAATCACGCTTGTTGGAATCAGAAAAGTCAGCATGGTTTGATGACATTGATAATTCAGCTATCAACATTTATTTTATTTATTGAATGACTAGTATTTATAGGTATAATATATTGCTTTTTGCTCAGATTTTTTTTAATAAATATGTCTATATTGGTAATTTCAAGTTATCACTTGAAAGTATGATGAATTTTTCAATGGAAGGGGTAAACAACTATCAATAATTAGCACATTTTAAAGATACTTCAAAATTGATTAGGTTTTAATAAGAATATGTAAAAAACTCTGAACACAAAACATTCTTATGAGACTGTGTTCTCATCACAACCGAACACAATCCATTTGCTTTCAAAATAGTTGAAGATGTCTGAAAACTTTGACTATAAAAGAAATGTAAAATAATTGAGACATCTATATTAATAGTTGATGGACACAGTGTCAACATATTCAAACAGGACATTATTACTAATTGTATCTCTAATATCTATCTATTATATCAATACTTATTCATTGGTATTATAATATACAACAATCTCATACTGCTGACATGTTTTGGATATAAAATCCTGATGGAAAAGATTTGAAAATGGGAAGTAACTTTCAATATTTAGACCTGTAGCTATGAATGTGGTAAGTGGACTCTGATTATCAAAGAGGCCTATCCTATGGTACCAACTCTTGATTCTTAGATGAGAAGTATGAATTGATCTGTTTGTACCTCATGATTTTGATTATTGTAGTAGTGGTTATGCAAACACCTGGTGGTTCGTGGATACCTTTACTCAAGATTTTTGATTGACAGAATTGTCTTGCTTGTTAAGATTTTCATTTTGATCTTTAGAGCAATTGTTTATACTATAAGTTAATTTTTAGATCACATTTTGAAAATAATTTAGTAAATCAGTTTATGACTAATACCACTTACAGTTTAAAACTCACATTGTGTTAACAATGGCAATTCGATCAAATTACAGTAGTAAATTACATAATTATAGAGATAATAGTCCTAACAAATATATCATGATATGTTTATGATAAGTAAAGAACACTTAAATGTCTGCTAAGAATTTAAAAATAAGAAGTGGGAATATAAAAATGTCTAAGTCTTAAGTTAATTATTGTATGATAATAAAAATTGCTATAAATAAATTATGGTCTAAACATTACAAAATAGGGAGTAAGATATGTTGTAAATTTTGAAATTTTAACTTGGGGTATTTTAGTTATCTTATTGTGCTTTAGTAAAAGCTGACCTGGAATAAATCATCTTGTCTCATTATTAGTATTAACAAAATGTATGTTTCCTTCTATTAGATTTTTTTTTCTAGAAGGATATGTTTTTTACCTTTAAAATTTGAATTCTAAGGATGTTACAAGAATTTTGAATCTTTACATATATTTTTTTCCATTTTATATGAGAGTTTTGCAAAAATGTATATTCTATGTACCAAAGAAACATCAGCCATAGGGCCTATTGATAATCAATAAGTTTTCAAATTTAGAAAGTTATACTGCACTAATTGAAACAAAGAATATTATAGATCAAAGAAAATCATGTGAGAAATTCTTGGATGTGTGTCATTGACTTGACATGACTTGACTAATGATCAAAAATTTGAAATATAATAAAATGGATACACTGAGAGGATGATCAAAGGCAATATATTGATCTATATTTGACATTTATGATTGATAAATCACATTGCACATGTATCAACACAAAGGTATAAATAAAATTCAAAACTATATTTGAAGTAGTTATGTAGATTTTATCAGTATGACCAAGTCTTTTCAAAATATGTTGCATAACAAATTTCAATAGAAGAATTTATAAGATGCAGATTTAGATTTTTTTTAACAAATTTTGCATCAAAAAGTTGTCAATGATGCACAAAGAAAGGATCAAATTATAACAAACATGCTTGTTTTAGTAGCATTACTTATAATTGTATGACAAACTAAAAAAATCCAATATCTTATTCAAAGCCTTACAATAGGATGTTACTGAATTTTTCATTGGACATATTAAAAGGAACAAGATCTCGGAGCATGATAAAACAGTAGATTTTTAAGTTCAAAAGAATTGCAATCCAAAATCAAGTCATCTGTGATAAGATAAGTGAGAATATAGAGAACACTTTCAATGATCAATAATTATTTATAGTTCCATGATTTTATCTTCATAGTTCATAACATTGGAGTGATATATGATGACATCATTCTCAATATGTTATTGAGGGCGGGACTATTTTCTTTCAAACTATAAAAGAACACCATCAATTAACCCAGTGGATGTCAAACATGAAAGGGGAACAACTTACCTCTTCAAAATCCAGACGATCAATCAATGTGAATGTTCCAAAGTTGGCATCAAGACGGAATTTATCTTTACCCCAATCAGATTGCAGCTCATAGGTTACGTGACCTTCTGGACCTTCATCTAAATCAGTAGCAGCAATATTTGCAATTGTGGTTCCAGTACTTGCATCCTCTGGAACCTCAAAAGAGTAATATGATTTCTCAAATACTGGTTTGTGATTTATGGCATGAACTTCAACTATTGCCTCACTGGTTTGAATACCATCATTAGCTTGAAGTTTAAATTTAAACACTGATTTGTTATGGTATTGTAGACTTTCATTGAGAAACAATGCACCTGAAAATGAAGAAATAAAAGAACTCAAGATATTGCAAGCATCAATTATGCCTAAATACAAAACATGATCCTAGTGAAGCAACTTAGTAAATAGTAAATTCCTCATGATATTTATAGTTATTACGGATTGGAACTGGTAAAAAAATAATAGTATTGTACACCAGCATCACCATGCTTCACTGCAGTCTGATGATAGCCAGACCAGAAAAAATCAAGACATACCTTGTGGTTCAACCCTGAACAATTTCCCATCGTCCATATCAAAATAATCAATAACAACATCACCAACAGTATCAGGATCATCAACGTTAACTTTAAAGAAGCTTGTCTCTCGGTCTTGGTCGACAGGAACATTGATGATATACCACTGACTGGAAAACCTTGGTGGAGTGTCATTCTGATCACCTAGTCTTACTTGAACCTGAAAACAAAACACATGGCCACTTTAAGTAAATTGTACAATGTGTTGTATAATGTCACTTAAAATATTTCATATTAACCAAATTTCAAAGATCATTAGAGATAAGATCAAGGTCAGTTCTGGACCAAATGTAGTGATATGCACTTGATTTTATAGTTATGAGTGTAACTAAGCTGTGTTTTGAAATTGATTGTGTATCCTATGATTATTTTATAAATTAAGGTTTCAAAATTATGGATTAAATTGTGATGCTGTGTTGTTAAAACAAATTGTCATTTATATTTGATATAAAATATAAATCTTAATGTTGAATGTATGTGAACTGCAGTAACCAATTCTTAATCTATATCAACTTGATTGGCTACATGTAAACAAAATGGCCACTGCAGTTGCAGAAAGACAACAAAATAGCAACAACCCACTGTAAAAACTACAGAAAGCCAAAATCAAGACACCCTTTATTGTCTTAATCTGAACTTTCAACAATCAATTTTGAACTGAACATCTACCCAGGTAAACATGTAGGGACGTCAAAATCCAACATGTAGAATTTACTCACAAACAAAATGGCTACCATGTACAAACAGGAGCAGAAGAGAGCTGTCAGTGTAAAAGATCTAGAGCCAAAAGACCAACAACAAACTATTTGATAATTATCCAGATTCTTTCTTTTGAACTTTTCAAGTTGTAATTCTAAATGTTTGGTTGAGTTACTTCTGGACTCCTCAAGTCAATCAGACATAAGGCTAATGTCCTAAGAAAATAGTACAAATTCTTTGTCATCCTTTTGAAATTTGGTAATTGAGAATGTTTCATGTAAACAAACAACTAACACAGTCACTGGCCTCAAATGGATACAAGTTTTTGTATTGAAAATGGCAACTTAAAATACTGTTATTATACAGTGCATTTGCCTTCCAAATTATAATTTGGAGCTGAAGAGTTCAAAACTGGAATTTCGGATCCTACAGTACAAATTAGAAATGCAATTTGACCAATCTTGGTTCCTGCATACATGAGCATTAGTCTTGATCTTAACCCCTCTATGATCCTATTTCTATTCACTCAACAGATTTATCAGTTAAATGACTCCAATGCAATAAGACTACCACATTCAATAAATATTAGTGAAAGAATGATAGGGAGTGTTGTAAATTACCAAGTAATTATCTGGGTACCTCTTCTACCAGAGTAACACAATCCGACCCCTGGAGACCAGACATATAAAATCTGAATATATCCTATCACTCTCTCAGTCCTTTATTACTCATTCGTTAGACCTATACAGATCACATGGAGTAAACTGACATACACCTATACATAGACATCGGACAAAATCAATGAGAGAATTTTGTGGAAGTTTTAGCTGTGTAAACAGTTCAAACTTTTTAGATATAATTTATAACGTTTGATAATTGAAAATACTTTTCATTGCCAAATAATTAAAGTACTTAGAATGATAACATCATAAAGCCAATTAAGAAAATAACTGGCTATCATTGAGATAGAATCACATACAAATTGGTAATCAATGAAGTCTGATTTTAAAAAGTGTTTTTAATGAAAGATGTAAGTGATCCTAATAGTTTAACCATTATCTACAGACTGGTTAATCAATCATTCTAAACGTAGACAAGATCTCTAAGTTTTATCTTTGGTCTGAAGCCAATTGGTTAAAATGTAATTTGCCTGATTAAAGGATTCAGAATTGAAGGATGTTATAGAATGATTAGGGATTTCAGAAAGGACCCACAAGTATAGCTGATATATTGTGACGAAGAGAAACCTTTTCAGTTTTACAGTTCAATGAAGCCTATGGGGCGAGCCATTAAAAATATTCAAGAAAAGTGTCCATACCACCTTCCAGAGTTACATACACAAAAACTGCCATAGGAGAAATGAACTCTTTAATGTAAAGAATATCTTCTATTGACAAAATGGCCAACAACCTTTTACCTTGCCATGCAAGAGCATCCAACCAATTTTAACTCTTGTTGGGGATCACCTTGCTGGCCAATAGACAACACCAAACACTTTCGACATAACATAATACAAAGATATTATCAAGCCTACCACAGTAAGTTTATATGAAATAGAAGATAGAATGAAAATATTATTCTGATGAGGTATATATGATAAGATTTATTAGAATGATAAGACAGATATCTTTATAGACAGAAAATAAACTATTTAAGATAAACTGATTATGTAGATAGAAACAGTCTTCAGGAATTGGTGTAAGGCATGAGGTAAACCCTAATCACCTTATATCTTGCTACTGATCTCGCAGTATTAGCTTTTTTTTTTTTTGACTATACAATAGTCATCCAGACAGATATATATAGTCGTCCAGTCTCTAGTGGGTATTCAATATTTAATCGAACTCTTATCATCACCACTTACAATAGAAACTACAAACTAAGTGCCCACTTCAAACTACTTTCATTATTGAAACAATATCCCTGGAAATTTACCACAAAATATTAAATTTATCATAAAACAGGCCATTCCTTAGTATTGGGTTTTTGTCAGCTGATCATCAGCCATTTAATGGTTCCAATTCATAGCATGTCAAGGCATCAAAGGCAATGAATACTGTCTGACTAACTTAAATGACCAAACCTGCTCTATTTGAATGTTGAACTAGAATAAGTGCAGAATTCTTTGGAATTCACCATACAGTAGCACATGATAGCATCATAAAGATATAAAGGAATTTCAAAACAGTTAACAACAAGCAGGAACAAAATTTCTTCAATTATAAAACCCTCAAAACATGTCTCGAAAATAGCCATAAATATCCCCTGGAGAATATAAATATTGCCAAAATGGCACTTCACATAATATTTCAGACATCTTATAGCACACTTCTATTGTCTCACAGGCGACAAAAATCTTGCTAATTTTCTCTGCCATTTTTTACTATGATAAATTGATATCATAAATTGTGATTAAGTGTTGGAAACAATGTTTGTTTTGTCTTGAATTGAAAAACCTGATTAGAGTAAAAACATTAAATACAAACAGACCTTGGTCAGAAAATGCAACCACATTTGACAGGTTTGCTACACCAAAAATATCCGGAGTGAGAAACTTGCAAATTTAACTCGATTACAAAATGTACTATACAGTTCAAATGGAATTTCAAGTTCAGAATATATTATTTTTTTGCACAAAATAGATATAACATGGTTTTATTGTTTTCTTAGCACAAACTTTTGAATATTACTATAATCTGCATTGCTGTTAAAAGCAGAGCAGCTTACTCTTTAACTTCTAAAATATTTGATGTTGTCTACTTCTTTCTTCTGGAATCTTGTTATATTCATTTTAGCTTTTATACAAATAACAATCCAAGTATTGTTTAAAAGGTTGTTGCTAAATTCCTCACATCTATGTCCAGTTTTTTACCATGGTTAGATATTTAAAAACATAGTGTCAAATTTACATATAAAGGCCAAGAGGCTTGGTTTTTAGTTGTAATGTACTAATCTTATTTAATTGTTTTAATGTATATTTTCACCTTCTAAGTAAAAGAGTTGATTTAATTTTCCTATGAGAATAGTTTCCATTGGTGATATTGATGATCCAACAAATTTCTGATAGAAAACTATGAAATGAAATAAAATTGATGTTATGTGTTCTACTTTTTCTTCACCCAATGCCTTATGCCATGGAGTGTGCAATGAGTGAAGTGCTATGAGAATTTTCTTTTTCAATTTCCAACTGTAGAGGGATCTATAACTATCTATATCTGTAGTACACAGGGTCTAAGATTATTATTCTATCTGAATGAGATATTCATTTGAAGATTCCAAGGAATGACTTGACTTCTTTAGACTAAAAGCCTTTACAGTTTTCACAGTCTATGAGTTACTTATGATTAGAAACTGTGACCACTCAAAAGATAATAGCTCTTATCTCAAACTTTTTGAATCGGAATTAGATTTGGTACCGTCTAGCGGATTTATTGCCAGTATGAGGGTTTATGAAGCTTTGTTTCATAAAATAACTCTTCAGACCTGTGTTATATCACATCAATAATTCTGATAATAAAGCTCTTCTGTAAGAGAGATAATATTAGACATAACTGGAAGAACAAAATTGAAAATATTAAAAGAGTAGACAAGTTTCTTTTGTCTTTTATTTCTGACTATGAATTAATGAGGATTGATTCCCACTTGAGTTTAGTGTCAATGTTCAGATCAGCAACTGCAGAATTTTATATAATAACAAAATTATCATATTACCACACTTATAACATTAAAATAAGAAGAGTTATTAACATCATCTTGTAGTATAATAAGACAATTTTCATCAGTTAGGAAGGTTTTATTTGTATTTTGACAATTTACAAGTAGTTCAGGTGGTTAGGTCAGTGTTCCTGAATAAATCACCATAAATCATTGTACTTTACAATTTACACTAAAAGCCCTTTTTGCTCCTTTCAATTTTTCACATTTTTTACCTGACATTTTCCATTTTTTATGTTTATTCTCTCAGTGAACCTATTCTAAACAAAGACACTGTCCTTCTAGAATTTAAAATTGAACAGCAATGTAAAAAAAACGCCAGAGTACTAGTAGCAGGTATATATAGACACAGCTTTATGGAACAACAATCACTGGTTAAAGTTTTATGCAAAGTTTCGACGTGTTTCCCCCGTCATGTGCCTGAGGACGACGGGGAAACACGTCAAAACATTGCATACAACTTTAACCAGTGATTGTTGTTCCATAAAGCTGTGTCTATATATCGTACTCACAATTGCTAAATGCCATTTAAAGACTTTAGTAGCAGGTATGTGAACATTTTTAAAGGTATGTCAAGTTGACAATTTAAGTCTGGCATCAATTCTAAAAGGGTGAGTTTGTCCTGGAAAACACCATAATCAATTGGTAAAGTTATATAATCTTTCCCTTAATTATGTTTCATGTTCTAAAGTGTTTAGAAGAGTGTCATATTATTTTTGTCAATGGAAGTTTAAAGAGCAAGATATTTGTTTAATAAATTTGTGATTTTAAGGTCTCACAATATCAGACAAAAACTTCCTTTATTTGATTAAAGGTGTTAAAGTCTCTACAAGAAACCTAATCAAATCTCATCAAATATGTCTTGAAGGAAATTGGACAGAATAAATTCTGACCAAGAAAACACAAGTTTATTTGGATTCTTACTTTCACCTGTTAAGACAAAGTCTGGCAGTAAGATTCCAGTTCGCGTCTGTATTTAATTTGAAGAACAAGTCAGGTGAAAACATCCTTGTAGCATCATTCATCGCACCTATTAAAATAAGGAAGAAAGAATTCCGACCACACATGACCAATTGTTTCAGAGTTTCTCTTAAAATCGGACGATAGGAACTTGCTAGTTTTTCAAATGTCCTGTGTGATTTTGTCACACAAAAAGGTTTTGAGATGTAAATCAAAACTTGCTTCTGGTGTTTTTTGATAATACTGGGAAGTTCATAAATGGCAGACTGGAAGAAAGTGAGTCTACAAACATTGATTAAAATTTGTTAAAAGAAACGATAAAAAATCATATCTGTTTTTAAAAAAAGATTTTTTAATTCAAAGATGAAACACATCTATCAGTAGGGCCATTAAATTTCATTTACTACCGATGTTCCCTTATCAGCCTAATTTATAAGACTTCATCAGGTATACCTAAATATTTACAGCATGGGTTAAACAATCTTTATTTTATCTCAAATTTCACTAGAATAACTTGCCACAACATCGCATTTTTTTTATACTCATTGGTGGTTCACACTTAAATATACCTGATATTACTTCACTGATGTTCTATTGATGGTAAACTTGTACACCTCATCCCTAATCAGTCCAATGAAGTTCAGAACAGTAGGCAGTGGAACTATTTTTACTGTTTATCAGTACCAGAAGGACGTTAAAGTAAACAGTTATTTCATTTGCTCAGGAAAGTGCAGAATGACAATCCATTTCATTTATCCTGATATAATACATAAGGTAAGTAAGAAAACAGAATTCAATATCCGCACCAGAAGACTAAAAGAGACTAGGGATGTCTTCATTCGCAGAAATATTGATGTAAAAAAAATTCTATTTCAGTTTCTTTCATTTTATAAAATATTTTTATTTAGCATAAACAATGAGAGCATTATAGTAATTAACAACTAGTAAATATGAAAAAAACAACCACAGAATCTACTAACATAAACCAGCAGGCCAAATGTCTATCACAAAACACTCAAAGAATCATAGTGCCTTCTTGATGTCCTGATGAGATAAGGTACCAACACCTGCAGAATACATTCTCAGACATCCAGGGCTACAAATTCAGAGAGGATTTGAGTCCACAGTCTTTTACCGTAGAAAATATTTTTATTGATTTCTCATATCAGCCCATTTCTCTCAAATCGAAAGGCTGGATCTCCAGTTTAATAACCAGCTATTTTACTCAGGAGTTCATATACGCTGTTAATTTTTTCATTCTAAACAAGATCACCTTGGTAAGAAATCTGGAACAAAAACTGCGAAACTAAAAGAAATCCTCAAATGCCGTCTAAATGGGAGCTAAAGACCTCATCTATCAAGCCTAACAACATGATGAAAATACCTGTAAATTGGGACTAAACATCTTATCTATAAAGTCTTTCAACAAGAATTTTACTGAAGTTATCAAGTTTATAGATGTCAGATCAAAGTTGACTCTGAATTCATCTTCTATTACATATCTGTTTTCTTGAATTGTCAGAATTTTTGTGCCGTTCTCAGGGGTAAGATGTCTGGTGGCATTTCAGTTAATTCAACACAGGCAGATCATATCTTGTTCTGTGTGAATCTATCTTTCTTCAGTCTAGATTCAAAACTGAAATTATTCCTTGATCTTATCTTTTTAGAAATTGACAGAACTAGCTGACCAAAAACATCATTCACATACTGGTCAAATATTTGCAGGTATTAAAATGAAAGGGCCTCAACAAATCAATCAGGAAATGAAAATGAATTAATTTAATGATGGGTAATTAATATAATGATAATATTTCTACATTTAACCTCATCCAGATAGTATCATTATCATAAGAATCAAGGTAAATTAAAAATAGCCTCAGGTCAGACCTGGTGTTGCTGATCTTTATTTCAATATTATTACAGTAACTCTAATAAACCTCCATCTCCAAACAAAAATATTTTCAAATCTAAACAAACATCAACAAAAGGTAGAATCGATCATGGCTGCTAACAAAACAAATTCAATCACAGCAGATCAAAGAAATAATCCATCAAAGAGTGCAGCAATTTTCACAAACACTTAGCAATGATTTTATATTCAGGTACAATTCATTAATACACAATAGAAAAATAAAGGGGAAAGACGTTACCCCTGAGGCCAACCTTGTGGTGGAATTATTTTGACCTCAAACAGCAGTTTCAATAAGTTAACAATAGTCAGAATGACAAAACGATTTCCAATAGGTCAACTACTTTACTCAGATATCTCACTGTGATAGCTGAACAATGGCAAATTTGACAAGCGATAAGGAAAACTAAACAATACTAAATTGTTGAATGAATCTGCAAGTGACAATAGACCCCAGCTATTGGAGTGACATTATCACAATGTCCTTGTCATTGATTAGCAAGCAGACACAGTTTGGTAGTTTGGTCAGTATGCCCTTTAATCAACCCCAGGGTTCACAACTCATTCTCAAATTTTGTTAGCAGTGTGAGGTAGCTCTAGCCTCGAGGATTGACCATTTGATAAATCCCTTCTACAGTTTCAAGCTGTTCAGATGCGGGACTTGACACAGTTTGGTGCTATTTTATACCCATGGGGCTTTTAACTCTATAACACAGCTATAACCAACAGATTTAGAATAAAATGATTTTGTCTGTGTCATATTTTCCTCTTCCTCTCATGACTTAAAATCATTCTGGCATATTTTTCCTCAGCATGATTCTAGTGGTTATAATATAAAATGTTTTTTGTACATTCTCAGTTTAAAATAACCATTGCAATTAACAATTGCATTTTCTTTCCAAGATCAAAGTGTGATCATGGATGCCTCAGATCTTTGCTTAGGCTGATTTTTTTGCCGTTTGTTATTTTGATCATGCATTTTTCATCACTAAGTAACATGGCTCATTGAATTCATTTAATCATTTAATAATCCCCATTATTTTGTATTTATGTTGATGAAAAGTAGGTGGACAGCCTCCCCTTTAATCCCACTATCATGCATTGTTTAGCTGCAGGACACCTGAAGGTCACGACCAGGTAAGCTTCATCGATTTCAATCACCAGACATAGAAAACATTTTACGCCTCAGTGCTAATATGCAGTGGACAAAGAGTCATCCTGTGCTAATATGTTATGGACAAAGCTGCCTGAGAGCTGAAGACCACTTCAATTTCCATAATAACCATCGTCAGTCCATGAAGAGTATTGTCTAGAGCAGTCACATGACTTGGTGTATGAGGGTTACTTCGTTTATTAATTTAGCGTCGACCACTCAATGTGGCTGAAATCATACTCCAGGAAATGTTTATTTGATTCATGTCATTCAACGCATACTTGGACATTTCCTTCCATTATACAAAACACAACAGTTGTTGATTCTCTGACAGAATTTAGAATATCATTTCAATTATCACAGACATGGCAAGTCAAAGAATAAACAAAATAATACTGGAAAAGCATATCTTAACTGGACACTATTGTCCAGTAACAGTTATTACCATAAAACGTCATTTCATATCAATCATAAATGTAACGGTAATGAAATTCGTGATTGGAGGCATTCTCCTGCTAAAAATCAAATTTACAGTATAAAATAGCAATCAATGGTATATTATAGTTGACTTATGAGTATGTGATTGAGAATGAAGGTTATTTTAGTCCTTAGCTGGAGAAATAATACAAATTATCCCCACCATGAACTTATTTTCATCACATTTTATCAATGACACTGATCAATTTTTTGGTCTTTGTGAAGGATTTAAGCTAGTCCTGAAGTCCATCAAGCCAGGATGTGTTTTAAATTGAAGCAACTTCTCACCATTAACAATTGTCCATTACAAATGATTTCACCTATATAAAAGATTAATGAAATCATCAGTTACTTTAGGACTAAGATAGAAACATTATGTCTGCTTGACAAGTATTTCATGTTTATACCTCGTAAATTACTTACTAATCTTTAAAAGGTTCTTAGTAGGACAAATGTAGTAACAAACCCACACATAGTATTATAATAATCAACCAATCAAATATCTCAATCCTGCAGAGGTGGACAAATCATTGTTCAATAGCCACTATGATTGATACTCTCCAATTCCTGTTCACAAAAGAAATAATCACATAATGCTCATAAACCATTGCTAGGTATTAACAAGCTACTATGAACATTTTCAGGCATTATGCATAGGTTGTAAAACTCATAAGAGAATATCTATTGAGAACTGTACTTGAAGACTTGTATGTGTGGCAAAATTGGAGAGTTTACAACAAGTGGTGTAAGAAGTTCTTAGGCATTTACTCTCTGGTCAGTTATGTCTGGGATTGTACACAGCTTTCACATCAATCTGTTATAATGATAAAATGATCATTTTTACTCATTTGAGACTGAAGAGCACTACAAATGACCAGTCTTGTCAAATATGATGGTAATGGCATTGTAATGGTCAAATCACCATAAATTAACATCTTTTGATCAACCTATTATCACTATATATTCTCTATGTAGATTTTCATTCAAAATTACCCTTATATTTGTTTTCTATTAATAACACTACATTCCATTGTTTGTTAAAATTTAGTCTGATATCATATTGGTCATATTTTTCAATGTCCTCTACAAGCTGTATGTTAACAGAATATACATTGGTCTGAATTCACAGATCTGTACTAAGTCAATTTCATATTGAAATCAAAAAACAAAGTTGTTGCCATACTAAACCACTAAACAGAAAATGCACAATTATTATAGGTCTAGACAAAGATGATCAAATGAATTTTCACAAGACCATTACAACAAAAGATGATCATAGGAGGTGGTTGGGTCATGAAAAAATTGGTTAATTATCAATACTTTTATACAAAATGTCTCACCATAAAATTTATATTTCTAATAACTTCCCCATTAATAATGACCGTTCAACCCATGCTAGACATTAAAACCATAATTCTTTGACAAAAAATGGTCAATGGTCACAGCCATCAGACATGCCAATAAATCTGACCAGAAAAACCTAACTTAACAAGACAAAGGGCGTAAGGTTTTAATGACATTAATATTATCAGTTTAACCATGATGCACTTGAAACATGCCGTTTACATGATCCTCATTAATCGACAGCCATTTTGGATCATAAACTGAATGTTCTTAAACGCCCAAAGATCATAAAAATCACTGAAGCTTTAATAAGAACTAGCCATAAAGTGCTTAATGATTTTCAAGCAATTACAACTACTGATAGAGTAGAACATTACTGTCCTTACGACAAACTATCCAGGTCTTATCTCAGGCATTCTTCCTCATAATTCATACTCCAAAACAAATAAAAATCTTAACCTTTCATGACCTTATTAGAAAATATTAATTGAATCTGTTTTGATCTAGAGTTGAACGAGGCATTTATGTTTACATTCTCATAACAAATCCTCCCATAAAAAATCCTCCAAGAAAGATCGAAGGCAGTGAATATTGAGCTAATTTGCAATAAATATGTTTAATATGTCATTATATTGCAGTTTAGAAAAGTGTACATAAAGTTTAATGGAGTTTCAACTCAATGAAAGCACCCTAATATATTGAACTTTGACTTCAAAAATATTATGTAATGTCATGATAAAGACATGGCAGAAAAAAGTCTCATGAAATTTAATGAAAATCTCAAGTTATTTTAGTCGTTCAAATGGGACTAATGGTAATAATCAGCCAGCAATAAAAAAGGATGCCAGTTATGTAAGTATTTTTGCAAGAGGATATCGAATGAAGATTACACAAAATCATTAATAATTGCATGGAACAATCCTTTTCACTGGACAATTTTGTAACTGGACAAACTAGGAATTGTTTTTTTATTCTGAATTATGCCTATGAAAGATGAGCTGTATATAAGGTGGTAAATCAAGTATGTAGAGACCTTTCTTCCTTAATCCAAAGAAAATTTCTCTCTTTATCTTGCTCTCTTGTCACTATCATGACAACTCATAAAAAAATCTAGCAAAAAGGTGGTCATTATTTTCTAATTAGCTTATGTTTTTATATCTTCATTAAGCTGACAACTGACATGTCAGACCTGCCTACTGGATCCTGGAGAATTTTAAACATTTCTTTTGATGAATCTTGATGGTATTTAACATGTAAATATCACTTGTAACATTTCATCCATTCTCCAATTAAATTGCAAGATTTTTTCCAAGTAAGCGTTCAGAATGGATTGCATTTTTTGGCCACTGGAATATAGCAGAAAGTAGGCAAGATAATCGGTGTAAAAACTCTGTAACTTCAAGGACATCAAGTTGATGAAATTAATACTTGTGAAGTTTCAGAAGCTATTTACACTCCTATGTTGTTAAATTCCAAAAAGTTCAAAAGAATTTGAAGAGCAACTTGTTTACATGTTTTCAGTATACTTATGACATAACGCCCAATGAGGGTCACCAACGGTCAAAATTTATCTCTAAATAATGATCATTACCAACCATACAATACACAGATAGCTAACAATGGCCTCGAATAAAGGGGAAACTTATCCTACTATTGTCTCCAAAAATAAACAAAAGATTTACCTACAGGTCCATACATCTTTTGTTGTCATTGTGTTTACCCCACCTTTACTAGAAAGAAAATTAAAGGATTTAGCCTTACTTTGCCCTTTCTTGAATATAATTAAAGGATCTTCCTTACTTAGCTCCTAAAGTACAAACAGATAAACATTCTGGTTAACCTTGCCTCATTAAACATACATTTTTTAATCTGTCAAATTCCCTATAATCAACATTCTTGGGCTGATTACATAAGTGAAAAAGAATTTCCAGATTCAAATTGTGCAGACTGAAATGAACTATCAGATCCTTTTTGTGTAAGAAATTCAAAACTTTGCTGTCCTCCAACAATAAAAAGCTGTATTTTAATTGCCAAATCATTTTAGCAACCACAGAAATCAATCTGCTTTGGAACAAAAACATATCAGTTTCTTTCACACAGGAAAACAGCCAAATAAATCTATCTTCACACAAAAACTCATTTACATAAAAGGACAAACAACTGCATAAAACATATTGAATGACAGAAAAAATCTCATAAATCTGATGAATTCAGAGAAAATTGCGACAGATCAAAGAATCTGACTACAGCTTTTACTGCTAGATCAACTTTTGACTTGAAAATGACCAACAAATGACACCAGTGACCCCTAGTGGTGACAAGGATAATAAAATATAAAAATTAATTAGCATTGCTTCGTTTAAATTTGAATTTGTAACGAGTTAGAAGAGTTTTTAATAGCGCAAGGCAGTGACATGTCAGTAATCTGGCAAGAGTGAACAATAATCTGGCATTACAACATGGGTATCATGTGACCATATCTCACCAGCAGTAATGGGTTATGAAATGAATCTAATTGGTAATAGTTGACAAGGATTGATGGGATACTTGTGCATTGTCATTGTGATGCAGTTTCAAATTTTATCATTCAGAACGAAGCACTTCAAATCCGTTAAAGCTGAGAATAATAGATTTGCACTGTGACAACAAGGCCAAAATCTCATATTGTTTGGTAAACCACAGAAGTTGATTGGGAAGTCTTACAGTCCACTCTGTATTCTGTACTCCTTTTACGACTACTTATTCTTATCAACTCTATTACCATAAAATGTACATGTTCCTAAGAACACTTCTACAAAACACCCAGTGTCATTCTTGAACTAAAACTATCATCTCTACACTCTGAATTTAAATAGCCAAACCTATAGTAAGTGATGCAATCCTCATGAACAATTTACAAACATGCAGTCTGTGTGCTATGTGACAACAATAGCTGATTATGGTAATACAACCATTTCATTGTAAGTTTTGATAATAAATTAAGAGATATCAAAGGATTTTTATAAAATTATTATTAGCGCCACATTTCTTGATAATCAGAAAAAAAAGTTTCTAAAAATAAACAATGAGTTATCTAATCATTGGGAGTAGATCACATATCTCAGTGAAAATAAATCATATGT
The DNA here is from genome assembly GCF_000327385.1 of Lottia gigantea. NCBI lineage: Eukaryota > Metazoa > Mollusca > Gastropoda > Lottiidae > Lottia > Lottia gigantea. The sequence continues at coordinate 2,483,609 of NW_008708986.1, forward strand.
GATAACCATATGTTTGGATATCATACATTACCAGACAGAGTTCTTATCAATACTTTATTGTTCTTATCTAATGATAGTCCATGTTTTCATACACTAGAAGAAAGCAAATCATCAACCTTGATGAAAAGCAATCATTATTAAAAGTTACTGTGCTTGAAAGAAAGAGTACAATACATCCAAGACCTGTCTTGCCATTCATAGAAAGATGTTTGGACTCTAAATGCAAGCTGACTTAGTCAGCTCAAGGACTTAAAACCATATTATCTGTTTTAAAGCTTTCAAGTGAACACAATGTTAATATTTTATCTGATCTGCTGTTTGATCTGATGTGAACTTCCTGTTTGTACATTAAAAAAGGAAATGGAGATGATAATATTATTATTTCTATAGATGACCATCAGGCTTCATTTCTTGAAGCACCAAATGTTTCAGAGGTACATTTATTAATTTCATTACATGAATTTTGGTATGAATTAAAATGAGTGAATATATGTGATTTCAATTAGTAAGAAAACCCATCTTTATAATAATTTGATATTTTAATTAACATTATAATTAGACTGGTAACATTATATTAGGACAGTTGGTTAGGGGTAATAACATTGACTTGATTCTATATACCATGTGTTCACATTTTCTAATGTAATTTCCATATGCAAAACATGCAGCAGTTTGATAATTTATTATTTTAAGTTGAGTGCCTTTCTTTCAATATCTCATTTAAACAAATCTATGTTGAGTTTTCCTCTGAAATCATTTCAACACCAAAATATTGCTGTAAATTTAATTGGTAAAGGAATACACCTAAATAATAGATACAACAGACTTCTTGAACAAACAGACCAATGCTGATATTGAGTAAACATAAAATAGAATCAAATCATGCAATTTGTTAGATATATACATCAAAAACAGTCATCATGACCTAATAATGACCGAAGAGAGAAGAAGGGAGTGAAAGGATATACTGTAAATGTGATATGAAGTTCTGTCCTCTCAATGACCATCTTGTCCAAGAATCTCTAAAGAATTCCACAGTCATTGATAAAATTTATAAAATATAATTAGATATTAATTAATAGTAGAAAATCTGATTAGTTCAGCTTGATTAAACTAATTAATATTTCATTATATTTTATATTGAATTTCTCACTAATCATCATGCTATGTTGAGACATTTTCATTTTATTATTTCCTCCTTACAGATTACATTGTATTAAGTATATTAAGTGTTATACTTTTGGCACTTGCAGCACTACTTTTACTTAAGCGAATGCCAATTCCTGCTTTTATTTTTGAATATATTCAGATAATAATATAAGTAAAATCTGAACTATGGATACATTTTTTTTTGTTTCAGTGCCTTAATGCCCTATTAAAAGTTTCAGAAAGTTTTTCTTGAACTACAGAAACACTCAATGGTTATTAGTTATAAAATATGAAATTCATATCATGAAAATCAATTTAAGTACAACTGGATTAAGCTCAAAGTACATTTTTATTAGGAACCTGTTTTGAAACTCATGTTTTCCAATAAAATAAGAAAAAGGGCAAATTATTTAATTAAAATACCACAAGAATCAATATATCTATAATTTAATATTGTTACTAATATATGTACATATTTCAGACATTTAAATAAAAGAAGTTAGAGATTAGATTGAATTAATGTTACAACAGATGTCTACCTATTGTAGTTAGTCATAAAAATTGACCCTATGTCATGTCTTAATATTCAATCTTAAAGATACATTTCCAGATAAAAATATGTAATGCATCATGGTTCATAATTGGTTATCAGGCCATTTCAAACATTTTGTTCCTATACTTAATTCTGAATATGATGTTTCATACACTGTATGATTTCTTCATACCCTTATGATATGGGCATATGAAAAGATTATCTTTGGAAAAGGTGTGCTTAAAGGTCAAATAATGATATGAATTGAAAATGATTAGAAAATAATACATTCTCACTATCTGGACTTGAAAATTCCAGAGAATTAAAATGATCAAATTGTCTATCCAGAATATGTCACAAACTTATCAAATTCAAATAAAACTCCACCTTAACTTGAGACTATAATCATGTTTCAATATCTGAACATTTCCTAAACGATAACAGGTATTAACTCCTTTCTTACTGTCCTTATTGACCTCTTACATTCCAAATATGAAATGATAACATTTTTTAATAATTTGATAGATATTGATGCATGAATGAGATTAGTGTATCTAAAATCTGACAATGATGATATAACAGTCAAAAATACCTATTTATAGACATGACATTTAATTGATAGATAATCATTATATTAACCAATCATAATCACTCTGAATTGTGAATAATAATTTTCATCATTTAAACTTCTTGATTAAATTCAGATAATTTTTTGTCATGATATTTTTATGATTTGATCATTCAAATTCATGTGATGCTCAAAAAAAAAATTAGTCTACATGAAATCATGAAAGATTAGGTTTATATCTTTCAAAATTGAGAAAAGCTCGCATTTAAATACGAAAAATAAATTGAGTGTACCTATACTACTGTTCCTAAATACTTATATTAATAGTCAATGAGTAGGTAATTGCATATTTATCATTTCCCCTGCCCATAGGAAAAAATACCCACTGATTCATAAACAACCTGTACCCAATGCACCTGAATTCCTCATCTAAAAAATCAATCAAGTTGTCAACGCCCTGTTTTTGTGACTCAATTATTTATTAATCTAAGAATTTCTATAGGATAATAATGTCGTCAATACAGTCAAATGATATCATTTTATCATTTTTATGAACCAATCAGAATTCAGCTACCTGTGCAATAACATAACTTTATCTCATTTTCTACATGTAATAACTGACGCTATAGTAATTATATTTCCACAAATAAAAATTTTTCATTTTTTATCTGCCAAACATCTCGTCACAAATACTTCTCCTCAAATTTGACTGCAGTATTGAATTTTATTTTCTTCATGCATAATGCATTCACAAATCAAATTATTATTCATTATTTTATAGTATTCAAAAGTTTAATCAAATAAAGCTTGAGGTTTTATAATATTTCCATTAAACAAGATAATTAAAAGAAAATTAAACAAGTTGATATAAGCTTAGCCAACCTAAAGTATTTTTCAAATTGAAAATCCAACACTTGATTCACATGCAAATATGAAATTGACTATCTTCCACCATAGTTAAATTTGAGCTGAACTGTAGAGATCTTTTAGTTCAAATCTATCTTTTCTAAACATACTTAATATTACAGGGCTGTACCTCTTTAATTTTTCATTACTAATACCCTGTTAATTGTTTATTGTGTTTTTATCAATTTAATCAGCATTCTAATATTCATTGTTTCCATGGTAACATTTTAGATATTGTTGTTGACTTCCTTTATTATTGAAGTTTAAAAAAAAAAAACGCAAGATAATAATATATGGATAAATATAATAAATTCAGAAGAAATTTATAAATAAATTATAAATTATAAAAAAAGATACATTATCCATATTCATTACATATTTCAAAATTGATAACAAATCTGTAATTACATGTAAAAATATTTGTGAATTTGAATCAAATGAAATGACACAAAATATCAACTCATGAAATACCAGTGTGGTTTTGTGGTATACGGTTCTGGGAATATTAAACCAAGTTTTTCTCACCTATTGAAAAGTAAAATATATTTAATTGTATCTATGTATCATATTTTCCCACCAATTTGTATGACAACTCCCCCATAATCACAATTATAATTATAGGCTTCAAATATAAATATTATTTCATTGTCAGCTATAATCTAATAAAAAATATTTAGCTTTCAATAAATTGTATTCATATTTGAAATGAATTCATAAAATAAAACTTATAAATATACTACCAATATGACACTTTAAAGCAGAAGATTTATAAAAAATCAGTTGAATACATACTTCATACTAATGAACCCTAAAGTTCTTGATTTGTTTTCATTTAGTTTCTCATAAGAAATTGAAATATTTTTGAAAAGTAAAATTGGACATAAATTAAAATGACAATAAAAATATTGATCTTCAGTGAACCTTTATAAATTTAATTCACACATTTCAGACTGAAAAATTACTTAAAATACAATAAGAAAGTCTTAAGTAATGTTACCAAAGAGACTAATTCACTCAATACAATACTAGATATATACCAAATAACAAATTCGTATTAGATTAGAAATGTTCTTGAAAAACATAAAGGCATAAGAATAAGTATTTGCAAAATCAACAAGTAAAATTAATTTTTCCATCAGATTCTCATGGAGATTAGTGGAAGAGAAATTGTTAGAAAATCTCAGCCCGAAGGCAGCTTCTCCTCTTGATTGAATAAAAACGTTAAACTTGATCCGGTTTGGGCAAAAACCCTACGATTAAGAAACCAATTTAGTTAGTAATTCTGTGGGGAGGAACAATTTTAAAAACCTTTTCTCTAAAGTGGTTGTAATATGAATGAAAATTCCTAATCTGTAGCCTCTATTTACAGGTTTGAAATAGATTTTTATTCACCGCTACATTGATAAAGCAGTACAAACGCCTCAATCCATTTATAGACCCTATTTACAAGTCTTAAATAGTGTTATTCTCTCAACAAAATTGAGAATAATATGAATGCTGAAATCCAATAGTCTTGATTGACAAGCCTAAGTTGTTGTATTTCTCTCCGTTTAATAGGCACTTGAGGCAAAATATTAGCGGAACTTGGTAATTTCATTGAATCAGAGAGAAAGTGGCAATTTATACCAAGATCCTTATAATGTATTATAGCAATAATCAAATTTAGCAAAGAAATGTAAGTGGCTTTATAGCCCAAAGATTGAAGATTACTTTCTGAAATATTTTGAAAGAGATTTGTCCATTATTCTTTTGCTAATCTCAAAGAAATCAAGAAAACCCTAAATGAGCATCACAATCTCAGAAATCTAAATACTTTTCTTGCTTATGTTCGTCAAGGTAAATGTTGAAAATAAGAAAGTTTGAACAAGTCTCTTAATAAGTTATAAAAGATAACGATGTCTTTCCAAAAAAGGAGCGTACAATTATCTAAGAACAACCCAGACATCTTCTGAGAAATCTAATTGATGTAAAAAGAGATGGAGTTTTACATCCTATTTAAATTAAATGACTTATACATCGCTCCCCAAGCCACTTGAAACTAGACAAATTTCATGCTTGGAATTTCAAGAATAAAGCCAGTCTTTGCCCAAAGGGTGCTTAAAGTATTCTAAAAGTCATATAAGATAGCAGATTGGATTGGGAATACAGTTGACCTAGCTTGTATTATCATATGATATAGAGTTAGATGAAGTTGTACCACTAGCCGACTTGCTCCAATCTGGTGTCTATCTATTGTTTAAATGTCATTGATATCTCTATACATCATTTCTAATTTGTCAAATATATCATAGAGTATACAGCAGGTTGGTTGATTTAGTTGTATTTACAATAACTAGGAGAAAACCAATGTTCATAAGCTGAAGGAGAGCTGGACTAAATTTTGTAATAAACACCAAGTTGTTGAGCAATCATGATAGATGATATATCTCTATATTACCTATATTAATTAGAGCAATATTTGACATAAATGAACTGAAACAGATAAACTTGTATTTGTTCAGTATAATTTGAGTTCAATGTTTAGTGCTCTTTTATTTTCTTTGAGCCTGACAGGGTTAGGGATACCACCATGGAAAAGAATGTTAGAATACGTAGAAAATGTAGGAATATAAAAAACATTAAGTGTTAATACGAAAATAAGAAGCTCTAATCATGGATTATCAGCCCTAAACTTACATTGGCCCTGTCACGTATTGGCCCTGTATATTATACCAAAATAAAGGGTTCCTGAACACAATAACATAGCTAAACCTTAATATGCATTGTTCATATTCGATGACTATAGGTTATTATTCGCGCTTGTCAAAAGTTCGATAGTTTGAGCCTTTGATTCACCTCTGTGAAAAGAATAATTCTTTATGACTCTTTGATTGGAAATTAATAAGTGGTGATTTTGCATCAAAAGAACAAGGTTGATTTTTTATGTGAAACTAACTTGGTATCGATAATCACCAAACTTCAGATTATTCACGCTTCATATCACTTGTGAAATTAACCACAATGATTTTATGACTTTTGGGCGCATTTCTCGCGTTGTTGGCATTTCTTGATATCTATAAGAATTGCTGAGTCAAATTTTCAGAAAAACAACAGATAGACATTTTTGAATCTTTTTCGTGGTAGCTTTTTGTTGACCCCGCTATAATTACACTTCGCAAGTGAGTTTGGTAAAAAGGCTCTAGAATCGACTTGACGTAATGCACACTCAGTCACCCCACTGCCATGTCCGTATAAATTACCAATGTTTCCACCATACATATTATGTGTTATTATTCTACTGCATGTTTATGATGACAATATAAATTGATGATAATATAAACTGATGTAGAATCATTATAAAACACTTAGACTTGAACATCAAAAATTGTTATCATGTTATAGTTTAATAAAAGCAGATATTGCATAGGTTAGCATTGAATAGCACAACAATTGTACAACCAAATTGTGTTTCAATCAAGTGGCATGACCATCATACAAACAAATGATGTTTAACTAAGAGGTGGAATAACAATTGTACAACCAAATGATGTTTTAACAAAAAAGACAACATATATTGGCAACAACAGTTGTACAACTAAATAAAATTCTTCATTCCCAACACTGAGCCTCCTGAGAGAAACTGAAGTTTTCTAGAGATGTATTTAACAAATTAAATTGCTCGAGTTTGATCACTCTTATAATCTTGTTTCGTCTTGGCACAATCTTGAGCTGCAGAAAAAATTAATTCAATACTTGAATTGCCTTCCCCAGAGAAGAGCAAAAACTTCTTCGCTTAATAATTCTTGAAAGATGTCAATTTGAGTTAAAATTTAAATTGAGCATGTATGTAATCTAATTAGTTGAAATACAAAATTTTTTCATCTTAACGTGCACAAAGATCAGAGTTCAGTAATGAAAGAAATATTAATATTTTTCCAATTCTAATTTAATACTTTGAGGTCCTTAATTAGATTTGTAGCTTGTAGAAAGAAATTATGGTATTTTTTTAATTCTGTAAATTTTTGAAAATTCTACAACTGTGTCTGCCAACAAATGAATATGGAAAAGAATAACCTTAACAAAAAATTACTTTTCTTAATAGCCTGAGATGTGCTTATCATATTTAAGCAGGATGGCTCAAAATTTTAGATCTACATTGTAAAGATATTGATACAGCCAATGTATCATAACCTTTGTATCATGTTATATGTAATATTATATATCAAAAGATGAAAATTTATATTGTTTCTGTCATATAATCAATAAAGTATGGAGATATACCTTAGTGTATAATATATTTTTATATTTCATACAATCTCCTCATACATCAAAATAAATTGGTAGTCTTTCATTTTACAATAGAAACAATAGTTAATATATCAAACTTATTAGCAAGGAAAATAAACTTTATAAGATATTCACAGTCAGATGTGAAAGTTTCATACACAACTATGAAATACAAATTTGCCACAAGATAAATTGACAGTAATTAAGAAATCAAAATTTATGCTCTATTTAAAAAAAATGGGAATTAACCAAAATAATGATGGTCAAAGAATTTACGATTATTGACAATTAACATGAAAATTGCTAATTATTCAGTGAAGATGACAATTTGACAACTTTACAATATTCGTTCTTATGGTATGATTCACATACATTCAGAATATATATTTTCTTTGATAAATTGATCTAAATAGAAAGGATGCTCCCTGCAGAGCTCAGACCAACTTCCTTTATGTATTGTTTGTATCCATTCATTACCAATATATTAGTCTTGATCAACTTAGTATATTGTTGGATATAAAACTATATAGTCTCTATCTACCAGTATATTGTTTATAAGTAAATATAATGATTAGTTTAAGGCGATTATTATTGATTGTTACGACTATTGTGATTGGTCAGTGATTAGGCACGCATCACAAAGTTTATGACTCGCTCTGGGAATTTCCTTTTGTACCTCGTGATTCACCATGCATCATGCACTAAAGAGTATATTTAGAATAATTTTTGAGATCTGTTAAAAAATGAAGATGTGGGATGGACCCTGAGAGTGAACATGTTTTTTTAATTAAGCTGCTGAAGACGGCTAGGGAATGGTCAAATGATTTCTATTGTTACAACCAATATCAATACATTTTGTCTTTTCAGATATTTTTTTTTTTTATTTTCTCAAGGATTTGAACTCTTAAGGTGTTAGGAGGTACAAGTGGTCATGGTCAAGCTGTCTGATCCCTTCTTCTCCTAACAGCTAAATAAGACACCCACATTCACATCTGTCCCATCAAAATAATTTTTTTGTTCAAGTTTCCCTATAAAGGATTCCAGGGTGGATACTTCAATTAACAAATATTTTCAATCCTCAAGAGCAATATTATGATCAAACCCTAAAAAATACAGGATGGACAAACAAAACTTTCAAAATATTAAATATATTTAAAGGATTCATGGTTTAAGTTTTCCCTCTTAATCAGAGGGTTGCAAGCATCACTATCACTATTTATTAACTTCCTAAAAAACCATGACCTGAAGTGGCTGAGGTGGGTATTAATTTAAAACTGTAAATCAATTCCTCTAAACAATTGACAAACAACAGATCTTTGCAGATGATTAAAATTCTTTAACCACAGCAATTCCACAATCACCATTCAAAAGACCAAATGAATTGCTTTAGTTTTCTCTGAAACTTAATCCTCCTGCATTTAATTTTCTCAATAAAATCATGAAAGAAATCCCTGTTCTTCGTTTGAGGATTAGTAGAAGATCATTTCAGATTTTGGAATTCTTTAAAAACCCCATATTTGCTCTCATTTTAGCCAATCAATGAATGCTATCAGAATTTGGTGCGTTATTAGTAATGGTTGACAAATTTTGTGTGTTTGACCACCCGTCGTATCTGTTCTTTTAGTCATGTTCCTACATTTGCGTATTAACACAGCTTTTAATTTGTATTGATTATAGCAAACTCTTTAATAACTGAGTCAGAAAAAGAAATAATTGTGCGACCACCTCAAACAACTAGTCCATTCATATAAAGATTCTTGTGGATTCTATTCATGACTTAAGCTTATTTTTGCATGCCAATCTAAATATGGTAATGTCAGCAACCATTATTCTCAAAAACATGATCTGACATATACATGTCGTGAACCTGGTTTCATTAATTAGTAATAACTTCTTAAGCAATGTCAAGTCTGTTTTCTACGAGTAACTAAAATTTGCTTTTAGCAGAGACACCACTAACCAATGTCCATTTTGACGTAGAACTTCCAATGGCTAATTATTGTTTGCACTCATCAATGTTGATCTGTAACTTTCAGTGACTATTAGTTCTGAAGTCATGTTCAGTCATGTTCCAGCCTTTAATCAGTAGTAATAAGAACACTAGTTACTTATTAAATGCAAATTTCAAAGTTCGGTCTTTCATTAGATGGTAATAGTAGTTGTGTGAATGCTAATGAAGGTTTTCTGGTCAAACATCATTAATGATTGTCCATCTTTTCTTTAGAAATTGAATAAATCTGAAGTAATTTACAACTATTTCTATCATTCTATAGTAACTACTAGTGAGTCAGTTGATTGTACGACTACTGTTTAATATTGCAGAATTTGTATTGAAAATTCTGTGAAAATGAAGGAAAAAACCTTATCAAATTTTGGAATGACCAAAAACCTTGCAGCAACTGTAATTGATTTCTCAGTATAATCCAAAATGTGCCATTTTTTTTATTAGCTTTGACTATTATTCCCGTAGGGCATACTTGTATTTAATTAATCACTTCCCGTGTCAATGAGCAGTGGTCTACTTTCACTATCAGTATTGTCCAGCCTCTGGAAATTACCATGACACTGCAATGTTCAATGCATCTGGAAATGTGAAGGATAGAAAAGAAATTATGGTTCTGCCTCTGGGAAAATAAAGAGGATCGAGTTGGACTTTTCCCATCAAATGGCATTTATATGTCTAGGTTGTTTTATACAGATTTTCAGTAGTGAAGGTGGTAAAGGTGGAGTGTACAGAACAGTTTGTGAAAATGTATCCTATTATTTTGTAAAGTAAATCTTCTGAAATTTTATGTACATTGTAATGTATTATTGTGTATGTTGTATTACTGTGTTCTTGCATTCTTTGCATTTAAAATGAAACCGTCTGACCTTGACCTTGAATAATCTGTTTATTCACATCTAAAACAAGTAAACTAGCTTACCTGAAAAAAACAATAAATATACATGTACATCATTTAATTAGTAGTTTTTAATACAATAGTACAATGAATTAAAACAACAGACATGAAAAATATGTCTACAGGGCATAGACAGATTATATAAAATGGAATCAGACCACCATTAATTCTAGATTGATAGCATCCTTAACTTGGTTACCACAGCAATATTTCAGGTCTGAACCAAATGTCCTACAAATTGCTGACTGTGATTTGATATAGTGTAGAATTAGCAGAATAAATGAAATAATAAATACATTTCTATGACTGTGTAGATGAGATTAATTCAATGTCTGGACAGAGATTTGAGTTTCACAATTCAGGTCAATTGTAGATGACCTATTCCCAGACTGACCATTGGGATACGAATATTAGTAGTGATACGAATATTAGTAGTTACAAGAAATAATGAGACATTTGTGTGAATTTAGGGGATCAGCCAAATCGGGGTAATGACATATTTAAAGTTATTTCATATGTATGTGTGAGAGGACAATTTGACCAATACCACCTTGTAAGGTTTAAAAGTGTTTCTCTGACATGCAGATGTACATGTACCACTTAGATAAATGTTTTTGCGTAATGACTTAAATTTTACGAGCTATTTAAAAAAATTGAATTAATTATGCATATGGAAGAATGAATTAATCAAAGAAAAAGCAAAAGATGTTTTTTACACATCCTCATTTTCTCAACTTATTAATCATTTGCCCATTAGCTTAAATATTTCATTTTAATGTCTGGACATGTCTTAAGTTTTTATGCTTCACATCATTTCAAGAAAATTTCACTTTCAAAATGGCCGCTCATTGTCCAGGATTAAGGTATTAGCTGGTCATTATAATGAATATTTTACTAATATGACCAATTAAGGTGTCTAATGGCCGTAACGGGAATTATAGGCTTTTTATTAGTTATTTTGAAGAGCTAAGTCATAAAGGAGCGCATCAATATTGATTTTGATAAATAATGAATGATACATCCAGTTCACTGAGGACATTTTCTTTGCTAATTTTTTTTAGAGTCTTTTGTGATTTGATATGATGGCAGTTGAAGAGGCACTATTTTTTGTGTAAAAACAAAACGGTCATAAGAAAGAAAATATGACTAATTCCTTGAAAATTATAATGTTCCTAAATGGATGTCACAAGAAATAAAAGAAAGATTTTCGTGTCCTGTTCAGACGGTTAGTTCAAGAAAATTCATAGCCTTTTAAGACAAAACATTGAAAGAAATCAAGTCTTTCAAGAAAATTTAACCAGTCCAAAATCAATTCAATCCATACATAAACACAAATATCTATTTTTTTTGTATCATTAAAGTTATCTGAATTAAGGTCATCAAGAAGAACGTCCTTATATAGTAACTTTATTCATTATATTGTATTTCTTTATTTAGGATCTAATTAGTAAAGTTTGTGTGTTGCTCAAGTGGGCCTGTGGGAGTGAAGACATGTGCTTAACTAATATCCTATGATTTATTGTTCTTAACAACAACAGACCTTGATAACTATTTGATTGGTTATCAAATAAGTGGAATAGTTACGAAATAAGTGAAAGACTTTGGTTGAATCTGATTGAATGGCTAGGAATCTTATTGGGTATTGCACAATCTAAGCAGATTACTATACTGTTATTGCTTAACTACCAATTTACCACTTTGTTATCAGCTAGTTTCAAATTACAATAACAACTTGGGTTCCGGAGGATCCTGTCTGCCAAATGCTTTTTGTTTAACACTTCCTGGAAAGGACAATTCAAAATTATCTTTTCCCATTTACACATGGGATGACCGAATTTATAAGGAAAGATGACTTTCTACATACATCCAACATAGTCAGCATAATAAAGAAATTACCTATGAAAAGCCAATGTATAAATATGAATTCAGAATACGAAGCAGGCAGGTTGTTCTAATGAAGTAAAGAGTTTTTTCATTGGTCTTGTTTCATAACTTCTGGTTTACAAAAATAATTGTAATTACAAAATTTCAACTTTAGGTGGATTAATGTTATCATTTATTTCTGGTCACAATTTTTAATTCCATAGCAAATACATCTAACAGTTGTAATCTGGTGTAGTGGGAGTCTAATAGAAAAATCATGACTAGAGTTTCCCTATCAATATCATAGCACAACAAACATTGAGTGTTGAAAGAGCAAATAAAACCATTGAATATCATTGCCGGAAACTCAGGGTGGGGCTCATTATTATCAAATAGAGGCTCAATAACCCAACACGATCACAGTTTAATAAGGTGTTATGTTTATTTTGTTCTGACTTGACTTCTGTCCCATTTTTTAAAATAAATAAATGAGCAAACATTGTAGTGAATACTGTTCAGATTGTTTGGGTTTAGTTTCTGTTAAAAACACACTTCTACAAAATGACTGATTATCACAATTGTTCAATTTCGGAAACCCTTGAAAATGTGGATGTACAAAAGAAAGTCTTGATAACTCGTTAAAAGATGTCTTAAGTAAATATTTGTTGTCAACATTCGGACATGACCAGTTCATTTGCGACATCGAATCAACGCTGATTTGACTCAATGGTTGAAGTGAGACATTTGTTAGCCAATCTCTACATGTTATCTTTTTAATCACTTCATCACCAGAATTTGAATTTTTTCTTTAAACTTTGACATTTGTGGCTTTAGATGCTCTTAAACCTCATGAATATTGGTCAATTTGTATGCCAAATAGAGCCCCGCAATTTGACCTATTTAAAAGCAATCTAAAAAATGCGGGGACTAATGTCAACATGTTTTTGTTTTACGGGTAGTCGCAGGTGGTCAGCCTCTCTTTAATTTAAAAGTTAAGTTGATTTTTAGTTTAAAGGCTTCTTTTAAAGTCACAATACATAGTGTCATCAATGTACCCATACTTCTTTAATAAAAACATTTACTCCAGCACCACAAACTCCTTTGTCTCGATTAGGATTAGTCATCTTTACAATTATAAATCTTTTAACCTTGAAGACATCACCTTTTTATTCTTTTCTGCAATATTCAGCTTGAGGTTTGAACTGAGTACTCAGAAAGATCTGACCATGCTGAACCATGATTACACCATATGGATATCACTGAATGAACTTTTAAAGCTGACCTCAGATATAGTCGACTCATCCCCTCTGAGACCTTTTTATTGTCCTTCACAGTGTAGTGCTATGGTTTAGGGACCATCAAGGACAATAACAAAATAATAACGGTAAATTTTAAAGGTCCATTCAAAAACTGTCAAGATTGATATGACACTAGGTAATCTGGGATAATAATAATAATAATATATATGAGAATAATAATGTAGAATTTGCCAACTAACGATATTGTATATACCCTTATTAATGATCATATCAGATCATATCTTACAATGCTGTAAATTGTATTCTCTTATAGTCTGACAGTGTATGCTCAAACTACCAAATAATATGATCAACACAGCCTGTATTTCAAGTGAGATTACACCTTGAGCAACATTTGTAATCTCCAATGAATACAAATATGGCGGAGGGAAGGAGATTATCTAAATGAAGAACCATGTTGTCTGAAGGCATATTTTTTACACCTTATGTGGTCTATTTAAAGAAATTTGAAAGTTTAAACATAAAGGCTTTAACTCTAGCCTCAGAAGGAACACAAATTTATTGGCAATCATTAGGGTTCTAAACCTTGGTTAAACATAGCAAGAGGAAGTTCTGAATTAAAGCAGAGGTATAGTCTCCCAGCTGAGGCAAAATAAACACGAATTTTCACAATGTCTTGCCAAAAAATGTTTCCTCAATGTCTAAGATGTTGTGTTCAATGTTTGTAATAACTTCAAAGGCTTTGTCCTCCTCAAGAACAGTCACTATCACTTTCAGCACAATAAAAACACAGCCAAATTTATAATTTTTTGGAGAGTACATGTTAGAACAATATTGATCTTGGATATCTTTCTCCAATCTGACCCTCGTCAAATCACTTCCTAAATAGTCTGATTTTTTCACATTTCAACCATTTTTAGTTGCTATTACAATCCAGTAATCGAAGGATAAGAAGGATTGGTCTAATTAAAAGAGACCTATTATAATGGTGTAGAGATCCCCTGGTGAGAACACTGACTATCAACTCTACTAATCACTGATAACCTATCAATTATTCTGGACTTAAAACATTCCTTTTTATACAGGTTCACAGACATGATTCATGATAGGGCTTTAGTCATACCTTTAGGATTCAAATTTAATGAGCAGGAGTTATAAGGGACTTAAAACTCTTTAAACAACATTACACTTTACGAGATATCAAGGTAAAGGACTTTCTGATTTGGATTACTCAAAATCATATGAAACAGAAAATTCTTATAAAATGAACAAAAGAAATCCATCTCGCTTGAAATAAAAGCATGTTATATCTTTAAAGCCATTTAAAATCCTGTATTCAGAGAAGAATGTTCTTGAATAAAGACCTTACATTAATGCAATCTCAATGAATTTGACAAAAACATATTGAAAACAATAGAAAGCCTGTAAGAAGATTAGAAAACAATCTATGTCAATCTGTAGAAATATGCCTGTAAGATCAGACAGTCATTTCTCTCCTACCAAGAGGTTTATTTCATTGTCCCATATTACTTTGACCCTGTGTAATTTGAAGAATACATTTTAGTCGATTCCAGAGGAATGATCTAACTAAGATATTGAGGCATGATTCACCCCAATTCAAATGACTCCTAAAAAAACATTTCATATATTTACTGGAATTAAAATCATATAAATTTCAGATTAATCCAGAAGGCCCTGATTATAATCTTAAATAATAATCCACGCACATGAACATAATAATTGAAAATGCAAAGTAAATCTAGTGTACCTATTAACCTCTCAAATCATAACACCTCAAAGACCAATTCCCTGTTTATTTAAATAAGGGTTAATGGTAATGATGAAGTAATTAGGGGTTTATCACTGCATGTCATTCCAACCACCTGAAAAAGAGATTGGCAGCACCTAGTAACCCCTAGAATGGCCCTGTAACCCCTTTCATCTTATATTATTATGGGAATATAATAGACCAACATGATAATCTAGATGAAAACATCCCTTGAAATATCAGCCCCTAATGGTCAGTTTATTTGTTTTTGCTGCACAAATGCATTGTTAATTGACCACTACTATCTTGAAGAAACAAGAAATCTGGAACCAAAGGTAAAGTCATTATCTGTACTCAATAACCCCAGAGTCAGTCAGAAATCCTTGGAATGGTCTCAAAACTTTGGAACTTGAAGCACCGATTTTGAAATGATTCAAAGATCTGTATTTGTTATCTCTTGTTTTGTGTGCAGGAGTTATCAATGCCATAGCAAGTTGCCGATATGAACTTCAATATATTCAAATTGATTTGAATAAGTAGAAGTATTTGATTTGTTGCAAACAATATAATAAATATTTGGGGTTGATAAATAAATCAGTTGCTCCTATTAACCCCTAAAGTTAACCCTCACAAGGCCCATTTAACATTCACGCTAAAATCCACATCAACACTAGCGTAACATTTAATATCCTGAGAACTGGTCATTTCAATATCATGAAACAAATGACTTTATTGTTCCCTTGAGTATAATTTATTTAAATTATTAAGAATTCAAATCAGATAAATCACTATAGAAGCTCGAGATGTTTTAACAAAAACAATTTGGTTACAAATAATATTGAAATCCTTCAGTCTTACTCAGAACACATAGAATATTACACCAAAAAAAAAAACAACAATCACAAAATAACATGAGGTTAAAAAAGGGCGAGCACCATGATTTCAACATAATATCTAGAAAAATCTTGATATAATTGGTAGAAAGTGTAAAATAATCTCACAAACTATTCAGATATTATAATACATTAAACCATTCCTCATCAGATTAGCTCTTAATAACTCTGTAATCCTTCAGATTTGTCTGATTAGAGAAAATATTATAGAGGATTAGCTAGAAAATTATATTTAAGATTTCTAATATTTTTTCTTTATCCCTTTCACGTAAAAAATAGATATGATTTTGCAATCATCAACAATCAGATGTTTTTTTTAAAACAATTGACTCGGTCATAAATGTTGCTTACACTTTTAGTAAATTTCACAAATACAAATTGTTTATAAATACACTCAACCAATATTATATCCACCTCATCAGGAATAAATTGAGGGTGTTGTCAAATGATTTAACTAAATTTATAGGGATTTCTTTTTCAGTGTCTCTTCATTTGGTAGGATCATTTAAACAGCTCACGGTTTTGCTATGTACAGATAGTGTGATAGATATGTGAACCCTCAGAAACAACAGAGAGTTGACATAATTTCATTTTTCACCATAAACCTCATTCATAGATATCAATACAATTTCATTGATCATTTTATACTATAGATTATTTCAATTATTTATATGATTTTATCAAATGGTATAAAACACGCTTCAATTGTGAAAATATTAAAAAATATACAGGTTACACCTAATAAGTTTTATATTCTATTTTTACTTCCAAGGTCAAACAATAAATTTCAATTTCAGTTTCTTTACATTTGAAAAGGAAATTTCAACAACACATCAAAGCATTGAACAGACGTCAAAGTTCACTGATCAGAGAAAATGCTTGCACAAATAACAGCTTGCATCACAGGATCATATCTTTGCTTTGTATTTTCAGCATCTTAAAGGTTAAATAATGAATGAAAATGCTTTACATCAAAAGACATTTACATAGTCTATTAAACCAGGGGCCTTGAAGGTTAATTACAAACTGAAGTGGGGGATAACACTATTGTTGTCATACTTATTATGTAAGGTTAACCCCTTAATGTCCAATATCCTACTGTGTCGAGACATAACATGTAAACACTGACACCTATGGCCCCTACTGGGTTAATTTAATACTTATCTATCAAGTGGAGGGGACATAACAATTTGTCTCAAGTCTGTTTAAGGCCTCATGGGGCTTACAGTGAAACCTTACAATGTCCTGGTCTTTTAAAGGGTTAATTATAGCCATTATTGATATAATTTATGCCAACACATGTGTTTGTCGTGATATATAATTTGCAGGTAATTTTCCAAGATTAAAGAAATCTGTTTATTGCACAAATTCTTTGACTTGTCAACGAAATATTACATCATACAAACACATAGACTTGCAATAATTTCAAATTTATTTTGTTGAAAAGCATTTATGGCTTCTAAGCTGTCATAAATTCAGTATAACTGATTTTGATATAGGTATAAAATTATACAGTTTTATTGCATGATTATGTGTAGGCATATTAAAAAAGCAATAACTTTCACTGTATTACATTGTTAGCATATTATAGTATGAAAATAAAATTCCAGTAAAATATGCAGTGAAAAACAAAAACATGGTATCTTAAGTTACAATATTCAAAAAACAATGTCCATTGACCCTGAAACATGACTCAAGACCCCTTTTCAGAACTCAGAAAGGGTTTGCATAGCTTGTTGATGTATCAAACAAGATGTGTAATCAAATTTCAAAACTAGGATTAATCTCGACACAATGTCTTACAGATGAAACTAAAACAATATCTATGGATGCCGAAAGCCAAAGACAATTGAGTTCGGCATAACGTTAGTCTCAAGTGGTCAGAATGGCCACACTACAATACGAAAAAAGGCTTATACACATCTGTAGAATTCATAAAATATCATTGAAATAAGACATATACATCCAGTTAATTTTGGAAATTATATCACTTTTATAATTTCTCATGTCAGCAGACAATATATTTCTTACATTTTATTGACTAATATTGGAATCTTATCTCACTTGATTTGTCATTCCTCTCTTATCTAATATGAAAATATTATCAGAAAGAAATGAGAAATTGGCTCAGCTGGAAATCTGAGAGTCTTGAGATTGATGTGAATAAAGTTGCAATGGTTATACAGTACATAGCTAACAAGCTGTCATGTTTAATTATGCAAATTAGAGTAACCAAAAGTGGAGCAACATAGCAAATGCTATCATCATTAACTCAGGTACGTCGAACAGATATTAAACTAGTAGAATTGTATCTTTATTCATATTTAAAGTGCATTAAATCAAAATTTTAAACATTTTTAATATTTCATTGGGAGTCCGACATCTAGTTTATTTATAATTGGCTATCCTTATTTCAATGTGATCTTGAAACACAAAAATAAATTTCTTTAAAATTCTCTACACAAGTTTAATATATACACATCTTTATTGAAATTGGCACCAAAAGACAAACTGGTCCCAGTATGTGTATATGTTTCAAGACTGAGCAACTTCCAGGAGCAGACATAGAAAATATACAGTGAAATAGTTATAGAGAGAATAAAGATATCACATAGGTTTTGTTTATAATAGTAGAAACACTAGGTATATTAATAACTACCCTACAAACATGCTGCTACATTTTATATGATTCAGATGTATCACGATATACACCCAGTTGTTCAGTTGTTGTCAAGAACATTACATCACTGTTGAGTTTTTTACCAGATGAGTTAAAATGTTGGTTCGTTGCTGTAGGTTACCTTACTAATGGATTTTGTATTTGTTATAGTTCTGTTTTTGATTTTTACAGTGAACTTGTCTATTAAGATTTCAACTTTCTACATCCTCTACACCAATTGTTTTTAAATTAATTTTATTACTGGATTTTAACCTATTCTAATGATTAATTTTTCAATCTTGGGTTGTTATCAATTTTGTATTGTTTAATCATTCAAAAATATATATTGTTTCAAATATCTATTGAAATTTAAAAAAAAAAAATTGAATTTAGAACAAAGTATGCATTGTTCTCTCTCATGAAAAGATTACAGAACAAGGTGGGAAAAGCTGAGGAAAGAGATTCAATCAACAAACACCATTGACTTTGAAAATTCTTGCAGAAATGCATCACAGTTTTAGGTTAATCAGTGACTTGGAATAAAGTTGTTCCCACAGAAAAACTGCAAGTGAACAATACCACAGACAATTGTTTAAGTTGGGTATAAAGACAAATTCTGTCAAAATATTACAAAAACTTTGAAAAGAGCTCCTTGACTATCTCAGGTGTGATGTTTCAGAGTTTCAATTTGATATCTTTCCCAGATTTTTAAACCAGTTTTTTTTTACATTCTAACTCATTACCCAGTTGGAAACAAACAAATTAAACCCCTCGATCGACTAAAAAACTATGTAGTTTGATGTTACAGTACAGTGCCAATATAAACGCCACAGAAGAATTTCAAATACATGATCACCAATTTTTATGTTGCCTTAAAAAGTTCTCTCAAGCAAATGTCAGAAAATTTCTGCTCATTTTTTTCCAGATCAATTACACAATTGTTAAAATTTTTTCTGTAAAGTTAAATGATTGTCTATTTTGGGGTGTTTTTCTGTAAATGATACCCAAGACCTTCCAATTGACATGTTATTTTTAAAGAGAAAAACAACCAGAAAAAAAAAAAGAAACATTATCACATCAAAGTTGCAATTCTGAAGGCATTATTGGAAAAAAGTGGCAATACCTTAGACAAAGTCTGCAAATGATCATCTGGAGGATTGGTTTAGGAATGCATCTGGCTAAATTTCCTATAGATTGTATTTAGTATACGAGCAAAGTAGGAAATCTCACCAATCAGGAGCTTAATATTCAATGATTTAGTCAAATTTTGTAAGAGAAATATGTTTTCATTGACAATTTCCTTTGCCTATTTTGTTGAATGATTGCCAAGAAAAGAAATTTGAATTCTACCTTACATTCTCTTTTTGGATAAAATTTGATTGCAAAAAGTAGCCACTTTAAAATCATTTAAATATGCTCATTTAGGTTTAGAAATATTGTGCCAAAGAACATGAACAGCAAATATAACCAAATCAACAGCACATACAATAATTCAATTGACTACAAACAACAAGCTTACTTTTTAAACCAATCAAAACAAAAGAAAGATCACAATGAAAGGTTGATGCCCTTTTCCTCAAAGTTCCGAAAATATGTTGCCACAATGCAGACAGGTTTATTCAGTACAATCTTTAAATGCATACAAAATATTTGAGAAATCATCATAGTCCTGCAGAAATAGAATGTTGTCTAATACCTTGACATTTTAAAAACATAAAAGGGTGATGAATGAAGACAAATTATATTTTTTGATAAATGAGACATTTTACATTTGAAATGTTAAAATGTGTGTCTGACTAAACTCTAGTTATAAATGATCAGATATATCAATCTGACGGATCACTGAGTAACAGGGTCGCAACAAACTGTGACGTCACTAAACGTCTGTTTCTTAAATATGTCACCTTATTAATTTGTCTTGTTTCATAAATTTCCTTGTATTTTGGCTTTTGCTTTCACTTTGGTTTCATTGGTTATGAGGGTACGACAAATGTGCTTTGATCTATGCTAAATCTGGAGAAATACATGACTTTCACTAAAAAAAAAATCCTCTAGAGCTCAATTTTTGAGAGAGTTGTTCAACCAGAACTCAGTGCAAAATAATTATATAGATACTGCTGATACTACCTTCTGTTATATCTTAATTCTCTACAAAAATTTGTTTAGGCAACATGTCAAAAATATAACCAAGATGTAATCTAAAGTACAAATTTTATATAAAACAATTAAATCTAAGCTTTATCAAAAATTGCTCTTAAAAATTGCTTCACCTTTGACCACTTGTGCTTGGGGGAGATAGTAATATAGAAACCTCAATAACCACACTTGAAATTGTTTCAAAATTGAGAACCTTAGGTCCTCAGAGTATTGTTATATCACCATAGTAACAAGATATCATCAATTTCAACACCTTTTCTTCAAAACAGATCATGAATACTTCTTTGAATATGAGTTAAAGTGATAACATCTTTATACCCTTCTAAACACAAACGCCTATCATTACACTTTACATAACAAAGACAGCAAAATGTTCAAAAATTTTGAAATTTTGTCAACCATTGAAACAGGTTACTATTAAGTATATTAAATCAGTCGTGTGGAAAACATTGATAAATATCTGCAAAAGGAATAATATGTTTTTTGGTCCTCTCCAGGGACTAGTAGTAATCATTGATCTTCATACAAATATTTCAGATATTTATCAACTTAGTAATAAACTGCCCACATCTAACAATAATTTTACATTTCAAATTACCATTTAAATCTCATCCTATTTTGATCAAAATTGTAATATTTTCACCTTTAATTTGTCAATGAGGTCCAATTTATTCAAAATTATTGTTATAAGCATCTAATTAAAATAATAATAATAATAGTTTTTAATTCAGCATCATTGGTTTTATCATAAGTTGATTATCATGTGATATTTATGAACATTGATGTTATCACAAGTAATAAAATTAATAATAACATTGCATGACTTGTGAGTTATGATGAACTTTACTAATTGATATTTTCTAGTTGTAAAAGGTAAGCAACTGAAAAGGACGCTATATATCATTTAAATGAAATGAAAAGAAATTCCCAATGAAAGCTTCCAAATCATGTCAAAAAACATCCCTGAAAAATTATACATAATTCCAAATTCCAGTTAATTTCTAACATCATGGAACAAGTTAATGAGCTTTATGTCATATATTTCAGTTCATGATAGGGTGATACATACAGCCCTGAAACTAAATAGTGTGTGATCAGGATTTTTTTTTAGGACACGCAGCAATGGTTAACTTTATGTCTGGGGGTTATGCAAGATTTTAATTTAATTTAATATTCTTTGAAGATATTTATTGTAATACCTTTAATCTTAAAACGGACTGAGATTAAGCAAGCTATTATCTTAACTTCCCTGTTTAACATATAGAATAAATATATAAAAACGAATAAAACTTCAAAGCCAACTGATAAATATATCAGATCGTATTTCAAAAACATGTCTAAAAAATAAAAGATTTTTATCTCAAAATATTAAAATCAATTTATGATAAATCTAACCATGGAGCCAGCAATTGGCTTTGATGTTTATACAGCCTTAATTTTGTTTGGTGAATCTGTATTTTTAAATGAATTTTGGTTTAATGCTCTATTTACTTGGAGACTTGCACAAAAGAAATGTATCTTTAACGAATTTCAATCAGATTTACACTTAATTATGCAATACCTTTGGGACTTTTTTGTGCAACCTAGTCAAAATATTTTCCCTAAATATTGTATGTTGTTCAAACTTATGAACTTGGTTCATGATGCATAGATTGTATAACTTTAAATGCCCCCTAGTGAGATAAAAAATCAAAGCAAAATATAAACACATGGCCTACTTTACAGCCATTTTGTGCAGACTGCCTCCTAAAAGCATCCTGATTGGGCAATAAAAAGAGCAGAAATGGATCATTAAGTATATCAAGCTAGGCTGCTAAGTATAAATCAATTGATATAGTGAATAACTGAATTATGTTATTTTGTCTCATACCTAGTGAGCCTTGGCTGCCAAATTAATACATAATAATTATAAAATTTCATCTTTTTAAAAACATAAAGAAATATTTAGTCACAAATGGTTGATCAACTGAAACATGAAGCACCCCGAAGTGCACAATGAATTAGTGTTTTGGTAGATTGAGTAGTTGAGGGTTATTTATTAATAAATATGAAGTTTGTTAGATTAATCAGCAGCAATCATTTTTAAGATGGGCATAAAAACATGAGCATTAGCGAGCCAGTGATGATTTTATCATATGTACTGCAAATAAATGCACCAATATTAAAAATGCATTCAAGCATTAATATGTAGGTATTCTCCTTCAAAATTACCTCATTTTTAAACTTGTTAATCATGCATGTGTAAAGTGTATCTTTGTATGTGGATTTCTTTCCTTCATAAATAGCTTTTAACACCAGATTCCATAAGATCTTGCACATCTAACTGGGTTTGTCAACATGGACATTGTCATATTGGTATTTTTATTAAGCCTATAGTCACAACTTGCCAGTGATATTATATGGTGTAAAAGAAGTTTATTTTAGTAATGATGACAGACTATAGAAGGCTGTATAAACTATTTAACTACAACTTTATTTCAATATTTTACATACTTGGTAGATTTTAAATACGATAGCCAGTTTTTTATGAGTCCCGCTTGGCTCATCTTGAACACACTACTAACTCAATTAGCCTGCTTTTAAATTGTATGAACTTGAAATTAGCTCACTCAGTGTGCTCCACTGATAAAAATCTAGTAGACATATATTTTCCTCATAAACCTGTTTAACAGACTTTAAAACATGTTCCTCATCTCAAACTAACTGTTACAATTGTCAAAATACTCACAATTTTTCAGAATAAGACTACTAGAAGGGTACAAATTATATACCGAACAAAATATGGTGCATTGTGGACTCTCACTAAAGAAGAATATAATATAAGAAAATTCATATGCAAAATGGCTTCAAAATGACTTTATGGCATTCTTTCTTTCATTTAGTTTATAAGCTTGAAAAGACGAGAAAAAGCTGATCCTACTTTTCAGTTCAATATTGTCTTCAACAATCAAGAATTGCATTGAACATTCCATTTAAAAAATATTTGTTTGAATCAATGTCATTGACAAGTGACCTACATCAAGTTTTATTTATGGAAAAAGTCATTGCAATATCCATGTATGTGATTTAGCATTAAACATAAAATTATCAACTGAGCCTCCTTTCATGATGTGTCTCAAGATTTATAGTTCATTAAGAAAATTAAACAATTATTAAAACTGGACAGTTTTCATATCAGCATCAAGATTGAAACAGAGAAAGATGTTTTCTGTAATTAGATTACACGCCATAAATTTTGGTGGACAGACAATTCCCTTTAGTCTTCATGTCCAGAGAAATCTAATCTCTGGCAAAAATATGTGGAGACCATAAAACACAATATGACAATTGTATCCTTAGAAATCTCTGGACAAATATTTCACCCAAAATTTCATTAAAACAATTTAGCTATTATGTCTGATTGTGGACAAAGGAATAATTTTGAAATAGGAAACTTTACAATAAAACATAATATGATAATTTGTAGGCTTGTGTCTCTGACTGAAAGCTGATCTGTATAAATTTCACAAGGAAACCTAATATTAATAGAATTAGATATAAAGAGGGTGGCAGAGTCAGGTGATTTAATGACTGTGAGGAGACATTGGTATAATTTACATTTGTCACCCTGTAGCTTTGATTACAGGTGGAGAGTTCAACTTTATAATATAAACTGTTAGGGGAATGAATTAATAAAGTTTTACCATTGCCATCAGGATTAGCCATCAAGCGACTGTACACCAGCACATTCCAAAGGTCTTAGAGCAATAATATTTGGTAGGTATAATTCCAGATAGAGAAATTTAATGTTAGAATTGCCAACTAGGCCAAAATTATTGAGTTTTTATATTTTCAGCATCAGAGTATCTTTGTGGCGAATAAGGTAATAACAGCAGAATCTGAAGACAACTCTGAGAGAACTCTGTTCACAGTTTATGTAGATGCTGACATATCACCTGAACCATAACTAAACACGAAACATTATTCCTATAATTTAACCAACAAATTAGACAAACCCATATGTTTGGCAACCACTTGTAAATCTCAAAATTGGGTCATAATTATTAGTTTCAAAACATCACAGTCAACTCAAATTGGTACTCATTGTTTGATAATCTGTTGCCATGTTTATATGAAGACAATTTTCATGTCATAACCTTTAAGAAATTCAGGTAAGAGTCATATCAACAACAAGGTGCTAAGCTTTGAATTACTAAAAGAAATGATCACAGATTTTTTATATATTTTCCACCTGTCAGTTGGCAAGCTTTACTGACTATTTTTACTACTGGGTATTTATACTACCTTCAATTATCTCAATCCTCCATTTACTGTCCCGCAGTAAATTAAAGATGGTGGTTAGATACAACCTTGCAAAGACCAAAATGGCCGCCCAACTGTGATCAAAAGACCATAAAAATTGAACTGAATCAAATTAAATTCTTATTTTTATGTTGGGAGTCATTTAGAAAATCAAATAGTCCATTTGTAATAAACATATTGTTTAGGAATTAAATAGATTCGATGTCAAAGACATAAAACATTTATATCAACAGGTTAGCGTAATCACCCATTCCAGAGTCATAAAAATAAATATGTACCTAACTGACTCCCTACCAATTATCTTAACTATAAACCCTAGAAAATTTCAAAGAAACAATAGAAGTCAGTATATAAAACACTGCAAAATTTTATGGTGTAAAGACATGTAATGCATAGGAGTAGGCCTATGGATTGAACTGCTCATGGCATCATAAGTATTTCTGTCAATGCAAAGCCGTTCAAATTTTTGCATTGGATTGGCTGAAATTAAATCACTTGCTATTAAATGAGTGATCTCTTTACTTTTTTGTATAGATATCTACACTCACCATCCTTGGATGTCACCCACAAAAAAAACAAAACAACAACAAACTAACTAGATAATCAGATTAATGCAAGCACATGGACATGTAATGTTGCACTTACAGAAAGTTAATCTAAATTAACCTTTCTAATAATTCAATTAAAAACAAGGGACATTTTTGGAAAATTTAAAATTCCAATGTCAGCCATTTAGTACAATTGTTTCATCTAAATTAAAAACCACTCCTGTCTTTCGAGCAATTTTGAATACTTTGAAGATTGAAATGACACTTGAAGGAGCTTAGAGTCCAAAGGTTGATAGCAACCAAACCAAATACATCTAAATAAATGAATCAGCACATTACAACATTAAGCCTTTTAAAATCACAAAGTCAACAAATAGCACAACAACCATATCATCTTAATCATAAAAAGTAAAAACATGTTTGCTAGCTAATAACTGAGGGGCGTAATTTGGGTGGTAACCATTTTAATTTCTTCGAACCCCCTGTTCATACTAACATGAAAATGGTATACAAACATATCCTAAAGCTCAACACAGAAGCAAGTTTTTGTAAGTCAAGATAGTTCAGTAGAGTTTGAGAGCTAATACCAGGACAACTATCAAAAGCACTAGTAATGGCATCTCTATCACTGGAGAGAATACAAATAAAGTTTAAAACTCAGTGCCCAAAGATGTCATGTAAATGTCAAGATGTCTTTTTACTATCCAAAACTAAGAAAAACAAAATTTTATTAAATTTTGACCCTACTTGACCCCTATTAGTAGTCTTAGTAGAAAAAAATATAATAAACCAAGCAGACTGGGACTTGAGGTAGTTTATTATAAGGTCAAAGATTATGGGTAGAAAGGGAACTGTTTATTTTCTTAAACTTAAAGATACCAATCTGTAGAAGTCCATGGTCCAAATGGTGACAACCCCTTCAGGGACAAATCACTTGAAAAATAATTACGTCTGCAGATTTCTGCACAATTCAAATATTTATTTATCAAATTTGACAAATTTCAATTTATAGTGATTGTTTTGTAAGGATTTAATACAAGGGTTTTGGAATCTCAAAGAAGTTTTTTTTCTTCAAAGCATTATGAAAATAGAACTTTTGTCTGAATAATAGAAATGAAATATGAAATATGATTGAAAATGTGATAACCAAGGGGTAGATCTATTTCAAAATATTATGAAATCATATTACAAATACCCTAATCATAATGATCATCATCCTCCTGCTAAATTGAAAGTAGCTGATGGCAAATATTTTAGCCAGTGTTTATATCGATAAAGAACAATATTTTTATAAGCTTATTATGAGATATCAAAGAGAAATATCTAAAGCTGATTGGCTGAGCCTCAGGGAACAACAGGAAAGTTATTGACATGTTTTTTATACCAGACATCTGATCAAAATGTGGGACAAATTCTTCTCAAGTAGGACATCTAACACTGATTTTATTAGAACAACAATTCCTGTTCAATGAGTTGGTACATCTACAATTCAAATAAGGAAAACTAGTGCTTAAACTAAAATTATTTTCTACATAGAAGAGGTATATATCAAGTAATATATTGTATTGTAAACTAATAAAAATACATAAAAAAACTGACTAATTCCAAAGCAAACTGGCATCAGAAATTCCAATGCTTTACCAGGAAGTTTTGGAGATACAAAAATTCACTGATTTGTTAATTTAACTTTAACCAGATTCAAACTTTTTCCAATAAAATTTTCAAGAGAGCTTCAAGTAGGTGTTGTAATAACATTATGGTATAAAAGTGTTGATAAAAACACAGACTACCACTTCAAACTCTAATATTTATTCAGCTTGCCCCATTCCTGATTTTATGTTTTATAATAATCAGTGTTGCTAAAGTTTACAATCTCTGTTCACAACAAATATGTACTTTTAGCAGATCTCAAAATGAAATGAAGGATTTAAGTTCCAATTTATACAAAGACATTTTTTATTATGTGCTTATGTTTTTGGATTTTTTTCAACAATCCATAGTACAGTTAATAATAGTACATGTTATTTCATCACCAAGGTAAATTATTTTTAATCTATTGCAGAAAAAACTAATCTATGTCATATAAAATTGTTTTCTCTTGATATTCATGAATCACTCACACTTCCAAAATAAGGCAACTTAAGATTAAGTAAAAAATCTGTTAACACATGAAGGTCATGTTTAATCATTATAAAACATTTCTAAATTGTCAAAATATACACAAAAAAAATTGAGAATTAATGGGTTTATATTGTTTTAAATGAAATGAAATCTTAAACTAAAGTAAACGTGTCACACACAAGTGAAAATCACAATCTAAGTATGTAATTGTATGTTTGGCACATGTCTAACACAATAATTTGACTTCAAGTATGTGACGCTGGGAGAGAGTAAAAGATTTGAATTTTTAATGTGTAGAATTTGAAACAATATTAATCATGATATTGATAGTACGATTAGGACAAATGTTACTTGTTCTTTCACCAAGTTGTATTAGATGCTTTGCCAATAGTTCTTGGTCTCTGAAGATTTCGAATTTCAAATTAAATTTACTAATATTTCCGAAGAAACCATCGGCACCCTGAGAAAATAGGACAAGTTCTAATCTGTTTGTACTCATTATGTAAGGACAAAAGCCTCATTGTTTAGAGAAATTAGATAGAGTGAATAGTGGTCACATAACTTAAGAAAGTATTCCAAAGAACTTGTGACACATTTCAACAATCGGTCAAACAAGTCTTTTGTATTGGTTGAATTATTACGCAGGATTACATTGCTAGAGTGTATTGATTCTTAACACAGAAATGGCCTAAATTAAATTAATCGTGAATGTTAAGGATAATTTTGCCCTGACAGCAGATTGGCCTAGAGGGTTGAATGGAACAAAAGTCCAGCGTTCAAAATTGTAAATGAGGTTCTTTATCGTTACGAATGATTGAATTTAACATTAGACCTCCTCCATTACAATGTAGTTTCACCTCATTCTTTTCTTACGTGTCATTGCCTTTTCTGATAAAAAATTGTCTTTTAATGAAACCTTTAACATTTTTGATGAGCTTTCCCTAAGTTGGTTTCTCATGCGTTGAGAAATGCAGCTCATTTCTTTGTTCTGTAAAGTGCTTTGCTTGTTTGGATGACCTGAAAATGTTGGAGGAGCTAACTTTGCCAATGTTGATGTCATCATTTTCAGATTAAATGACATTTCAGCTGCTGAGAAGGAACATTAGAATTTTAAGTCATGGACATCGAATTTTCCCTAACATATGGGCCATCTCTTGCATGAACTTGATCTTAAAGGCTATGAAATGTCCTTTAGAAATATCCAAAATGGATTAACCCAAGGTCAACACAAATTTCGGAAAAACATCACAAAATCTTTAACTCTTCCACCAGAAGAAAACAGAAACATTGAAAAACGTCATGTCGCACAATTGACTTGGCAAAAACTTCTGCAGTTTCAAGAAACATTCCCTTGACAAAACAAATCTAGAAAATCAATGTTGGGCCGTTTACTCTTCTACTTGGCTACCTGGAAACTTTTCAACTATTGTATTGAGTCTAATCTGCCCCTGGCCATTTCGATTCATTTACATTAAAGAAAATATTTTATAAAGGCATGAATTGATTTTTCGAATTAAAAATTGTAAGTTTTCTTCCTTGTCTTAAAAGCAGGTTGTGTACTTTAATCAATTCAAAAAAAAAAAAAAAAAAAAAGTATCAATAAGTAACATACAATACAAGAAATACAATTAAAAAAAAAATGCTAATATCAGATCTATATGGAAACCTCTAATCTTAAATAAGAACGTAATTTTACAAATAGAAGCAGAAGAAAAGCAATGAAGCCCATTTTATATAAGAAAATGCTATGCATATCTCTGGTATGGACTGGTCAGTTGGTAAGAAGTCAACACCAGACGAACCCTTGAAAGCAATGGCCATGACATTGGAATTCTATCTGATTTTCTGATAATGAACAATGAGACATGCAATGAAAGCAACCTCAAAAAAGAAATTCTGCTTCACATTTTGGAAACCAAAATAAAAATACAACGGTTGATCCTATAAAGAGTGTCAATTTGTTGCTCGTTTTAACACTTGCCAATCTGGAGACACAGCGTCAATAAACCAGTTGTCTTTAAATCAACGACAAATATTTGGACATTACAGCTTCGTCGGGTTCATCTTGTTTACACTACATGAGTCAAAGAATGTTTTTTTTTTTCGTGTAGACATTTTTTGAGGAAGGAGGTGAAGTAATTTTTGTTTAGTTTTCAAGGAAACAAATGTTTTGGTCTTGAAACAAACTGTTGATATTTCCTAATGATTTCTAGGAGAAATGTCTCTTCATTGTAGCACAAAAAATGCTTATGTTGGCTCATCCTTGTGTCACATGTTTTTATTGCTGATATAATACAAGTTTTTTTTCATACTCTGAAATGTCTCCTGGGGTGGAATTCAATGGCGTTTGCTTACTCAATAGGTGAGATAAATATGCCTTAACTATTGATCAGTTTTTATCTTTATTCACTGTAAATTGTTGGTTTGTCTGAGTCTGTTTATTTGATCATTGACAACTGCAGGAAATAATGCTTTTAGACTCTTTAATGTTGAAACTAATTTTAGCCTAGTAAAGAAAACAACCTGATGACTAGTTTCCCATCCTTTTAAATGTTGCATCTGCATAACAAAATCCAGAGTCAAGTTAGTATGTTTTGAAACTATTTTTAATTTTTGACTTAATTTCTTTCTGGACACAGTTCATTAAAGCAAACATGTATTTCTTCAACTTTATAAATGCTTGTAGTTGTTTCTATTGATTTTTGAAGGGTACATTGTTGATCTCATTCTGTGAGCAAAATTTTAAAAAATCGAACTAAAAACGTGCAGTTGTCAAGCAATTGGTGGTAATAGTTTTTCTATATTTGGGTACAAATGCTACCTGGGTCATACATTATACTCAATTGAGTCAAAGTGTTTAATGTAAACGTTAAGTATTATTCTACTAATAATGACGGGAGCCCGGAGTGTTTGAATTTACGCTTACAATGATCCAAGAGCGTTGAATTACAGCTTATTGGGCTATTCAATATTTTATACTTTAGGCTGATATTATTGTTGGTTATTTGAACACTAGGGATATAAAAGACGACTAACATGTGGAGAGAAATCGTGCTGTAGTCAATAGGAAGGACAGTTGTCCAGTCCTCTATACGTGATGGACAATGTAGCTGTGGTATATTGACAGGATAGGGTGGGATATTACAACTTCTTATTGAATGTCTTTTTTGATGGTGTTAATGAATTAATTAACAACTCTCTAATTGGAAATGAACTTAACATTGTTTCAAAAAAGGTTTGAGATTTCAGAGCTATTGGCTCTGTGATTTCAAAATGAACTGGTTAAATTTTACTATCATCTATAACTCAATCAAGAGCTAAAGTAATAGGGACATATGATTCAAAACCATGGAATTCATGGAAATGGCACTTATTACTTGCTTTTAAATAAAAATTCTGTAAATGACATCTGCCAAATATGACATTTCAGATATCATTTATAAAAAATGCAGCAGCTCCAATTTAAATTTTATTTAATTCCAGATCTATTCATTTAATTTTTCTGTCTTCTTCAAATGTCTTTAGGCCATCAATTGTCATAGTGGTGAAAAGAAAAATTTACTTTGAAATGAATGTTTAAATGCCTAAAGGAATGTAAACAAGGCATAGAAACTATGAGTTGATTAAGTTTGCTGTGTGTTTAATATTTTAAGAAACTATAATAGAATTTAACTGGCATAATGGTTTAAACTTGAGTGTCGTGTTCTATATGAATAGAAGTATTTTTTCACATGACAGTAAATATTGACAAATGTATGGTTTAATTATTACAAAGAAAAAAAAATATGATTTGTACTGTGTAAAAGACTTATGTCAAAATAATGTTTCAATGAAAAATGAGTATGCATAAACTTTGACAGAGTAAAATTTATAAACAATAGAATATCTGCAAGGTCAATGAGGCAAGGTAATGGCATCATGGGGCCCTTCGACAACAACAACTGCATGCTTCCACTCTTCAACTGGGCTTGTGCTCTCAACATCTCTATACAGTCCTTACAGTTGATAAGTTTTTTAATGTTAAATTATTTAAGAAACTTTTGAATCAAAACATTGACCCCTGGGGTAATATGACA
The DNA here is from genome assembly GCF_000327385.1 of Lottia gigantea. Classification (NCBI taxonomy): domain Eukaryota; kingdom Metazoa; phylum Mollusca; class Gastropoda; family Lottiidae; genus Lottia; species Lottia gigantea. The sequence continues at coordinate 2,515,576 of NW_008708986.1, forward strand.
TATGTTGGTGACCTACATCAAAATCTTGAATGTTATGCAAAAACTACTGGTGGTTAATCCTGATATATAGCCTAATACTCCTTTATCCCCTAAAATATCTCCTAATACCTTAATCTGTTCATATTCAAATATAATTTACACTTTATGTCCTTAAAATCTTGGTATGATTGTAATCAATTGAATTCAAATCAAATCTAAATTTCACGTCTGTCAATCAATGTCAGAAATTGATATTTATAGTTCTATTAAATTTACATTTAATGGGTCCTTTAATATTACCATTTGTATCCAGGGGTTTGAAAATTTAGAGCAAATCTGACAAAACTGTTTACTGTGTCTTACGACTGTTGGTTTTCTAAATTTGCCAGTATTGACTGCTGAATTGGCTGTAGTATCTCTTTAGATAGAGACTCAAAAACTATTAATCATTCATACCTAAATACTCAGCCTCTCAAAGGTTGTCTATCACAGTATATCTGGACTTTTGTTTCTGCTGTAATTGCCAGTCATGTCTGAATTAGGCTTAAAAATAGCTCAAGTTCATCACAGAGCATCAAATAGTAAACCAGTAAACAAACAGCTTCAGTCTCTCAGACATTTTAATTGATTTGAGGTTTCATGATTATTTAATAATCTCAAATTGAAATATTATGATAAATAAGTATAACTATAATCTGTAAATGATAAGAAATCTGAAGTGTCAAGACCTTGTCACTAATCTTCCTAATTCTCCTAACTAATAATTTAAATAAATAATTTACAGTCAATTTAATTGGGTAAACTTTATCATCTACTTATAACACATACTATGTTCACTACAGATGTCCTCACTATAGCCAATGTTGAAACAGAGATCATAGCAGCAGAAAATAAATTTGCAGTCAAAATGAAATTTAAGATTTGAAGTATGTCAAAGTTCAATTAAATTCAAAATTCTTTCAAATTTTAATCAATTTTTATATATTATAATTGTATCACTTGTAGCGATGTATATAATTAAAGCGTCAGAGATCAACCTTAATCCCTTTAATCTCTAAACCCATCAGAAAACAAAGACACAGCCATCACAATGGAGGTAAAGATAAGATAAATCAAGATAAATCAAGATAAATCAAATGTAATCAAGATAAATTATAAATTCTCTCTCCTCCCTGGACAGGTAAATTACAGTACTATCTAGTTATTATACAGTCTATACACAGGTATATTTCATCTTGTTTCCATGACAATTAATTACACACAAATTTCATTTTGAAGCCTACAGCAATATCTATAAGTTTAAGATAGATTTCATGTTTCTGTGATACTTCTTACACTTGATGATTTTAACCAATATATTCTAAAAACTAATTATAAAACCATAAGCTTATCCTGTCTTTCAGTTATGTAACAGAATACAGATTCTCTTGAAGACATTGAAAACCCAAGTCCTACAGTAAAATCAGGTGTTCAAGAAAAAAATATGCCATGACCCCTACCCTATACAGTGAGCACCCATTTCACTTTTTAAGATTATCGCAAATTCAGGATCAATTTTAATTGAAATTTTTTTATTTTTGTCCTAATTTAATAATTGATTACCTGTCAATTAGTCACAATATGTTAATGATATTTAACTAGATATTTTAATCACTGTAAAATTAAATTATCCAGGCTTATAAATAATCAATTCAAAACATTTTGTTACTGGTTAACTGTTCAAAACCTAATCTAATTCCTACATATACAAAATAGCTAAAAACTGCAATTAGCATCTGACCTTAAAAAGCTTGAACTAATCTAATTAAGAAATTAATTAGCCAAATCATCATTAATTATTAATTAGATTCATTTGTCAAACAATGGTTTTGGCTATGCTTTTACAGTGAAATGAAAGTAGTCGTTTTTAATGTCCATTGCTATAATCTTTAATTCATGATACAATGATTTTTAACTGACAGCTAGTGGTCCTTCAGTTAAGAAACTGTCGTCTGCATGGTCGTTTGTTACTAAAATCAGCCAGGTCTTACAAAACAGTTGTCCTTAAACCTGAGGCCACTCTTGGGTTTATCTCAGCTTCTCTTCTTGATAGTCAACATAACCCCCAAATTATACTGCAACAAACTAAATACAATAATGAGTAGTGAAAAAAAAAAACCTTTGAACTTTGAAATGTTATTTAAATTCAAAACAAATTGTATAATGCACAGCTTATTGCATAATCGACATAATTTAAATAAATTTTCTGGTTAGAAAATGAAATCAATATTGTATAGACATTATTTTATGTTCACCACATTGTGATCAATTATTGGTACACATGTTCAACTACAGTTTAAATATCCTTTAATCAATGCTCATTTTACAAACTTCAAATGCTTTGTGTTTCAAAATAAAAATTTTATCCAAAATATACATTTTAAAATAGTTGCTTTCTTTATGTACACATGATTAAGAGATTGTGCAGTTTTCAGAAAAAAATCACCTTTGCTTTGAACTTTTGATTGAATTACTTAGTGGAAGTTTTTTTTCATTCATTTCTTCAGCTTTATTGCATTTAATAACACAAATTATGTTTTAGAAAATTTTTTTTCAAATGGCTTTTAACATTTTAACAGGTTAGCCATCAATGTTATAATGTTAAAATACTTGTATCAGTGTATCTATGTTATATGACGTCTGTTTGGATTTTCCCACCAAATTAAAGTACCAAACAATTAGATGTAGAAATTTGACAGATTAGTTTAAATGACCGTTCCCACAGTGGACAGTAAACAGTCACTAGTGTTCACTTGACGTAAGAATTAAGAAAAACATGTTCAAGTAGACAAGGATATGTTCAGCTAGATGTTCTCAAATAGAACATGTGAACATTGTTTCATATTACATCATTGGTAAGAATTATGCAATTCAGTCTGAGTTATCAAATAATTCAGTGCACTAGAAAAGGATCCTTTTGTATGGTCAAGGCTGTGAATAATGAACTTTAAGAAATACAATCATCTCAAAAGTACAGACGAACTGAATGGTGTCCTAAACAGCAGAGTCAGAAAGATAAAATGTATACAAATGCCTGTAATCCTCAAGTCATCATTGAAATATGAAAATATCTGAAATTCAGCTTAGACCCAGCAAAATTAAAGACTATTTATAAGTAGGAAATAAGAATATCTAACAAGATATTTGAAACCTGCAGTCAAATGGAAGAAATTCTTTCAAATTGACAATAATGTTACTATACATTTACAAACATTGCCCCAGGCGGCTATCTTGTCACGGTTGATTTGAAGTACAGGAGGTAAGGTGGGTAGTATTCGACAACATACAGGAAACTGAATACCTGTGACAGAACATCAATCATGGCCTGCGTCAAATAGAACAATAGCACACCGTGTTACTATGTACATTTATCACAAAATGGTGACCAAACCGTCATTATGTTTATCAAATTTTTAACATCACAACTGACCACTGTTTCTAGACAGTAAAGTTGTTTATTTGGACACAAGATCATCACTCTAAACCTAATAGACGTCTCTAATAGCCAAGCTAGTCCTGTTATCCCCATTGGAAAATTTGTGTTAAAATATAACCTTAGTCTCAAAACTAAAGTGAGAATGGTCCAGAAAAACCCACAAATAAAATTAGTCTAACATTCTAGCCCATTGAAATTTCACACAAATCAAAGTCGCCTACATAAAAAATTTGCATTTTTACACCAGTCATAACATAGAGAGTAAAAAACTTTTAACAACCATGAATATAAAATAAAAGAACAAATGAACATGATTTGAATTTCAATTGAAACATTTCAATATATGATTCATTCAAGTATTGAACAACCATATAAAAGTCAGGTTTAAACATGTTTTAGGACATTTTCCCACATGAACCCAAATCGCACTATTTTATATTTCAAAAGTTTTATTTCATTTGCATTAAGAAGCTTAAAAATTCACAGTAGGGGATTGAAGGTTTTTTATCCACTCTGAATTTCAAATTAAAATGGCCACTGGGCCAAACAAACACATATTGTGAACAATTTTTAATAAAAAATCTTGATCCTTTCATATTGCATGGTGAACAATAGATACATTTTCTTTGTAATGTTGAGTACATGTCGTCCAATATTGGATATATTGAAGCCAAGGGTCGTGCGGAATGGCCAGTAGTATACAATACATCTATAGAAATTAAGGATAATGGGGGCATAGCGTATCCCTAAATTGACACTATGACAATAAAAAGGTCTGGTCTAATTGTTTGTGCTCATAAAAGATTATCTGCTCACAGAGGGTCAATCATGAGGGGTTGTATTCTACCAAATCTACTCATATTCAAAATATTCTTTATGATTTTGTCATATCCTTTCTTAATTTATCCACACACCTGCTTTTAATGGCCAGTAAAGTCAGACCAAGTCAACAAGACAACCAACTTTTACATTTCAAATAAATACTTGTAATGCAAGGCTAGGTAAATACAAAACAACATCCATTTTAAACTGAAAATATCTTGTTTTCACATTGTGCTAGTAGTTTAAATAACTTTTATCTTTCAATAAACTTGCCCTCTCGCTTCAAATCAGATTGAAAGTTTTAGACTGTAGTGTCTTTACATCAATAATTACTTTAATCAAACTGATAAAATATATTTATAAGAGACATTTTATTTTATCACAAACCAATGATACATATTTCACAGTCCTATCCACAAATTTAAGATATTGAAATTCATCAGATTATGTGAGATCAGGAAAATATTTTTTGTATAGTTGTGCTGTACCCAACTCCCATTGAAAATAAATTGTTCTTACCTTAGTGCTCCTAGTTTTTGGAGAACTACCACCAACTTCAATAGCTGTAACTTCCACTTCAAATATTTCTGGCAAATACTCCCGGTCTAAAACTTGGGTTGTTTTCATTAATCCATTAAGTTTATCAATAGAAAAATACCGAGGCTGTGGCACAGAATTTGCCAAAATCTTTGTCACATAATACTCCACATTTACTCCTGATTGGGTTGCTGAAGCTTGAATGTTAGTCACTCCTTTTCCCGGAGGTTCATTTTCCTCAATATTGCCAGCTTTAATGTTCGTGAAAATAGGTCCATCATTAGAGCTTGATATAATAATCGTCATTTCCATCCTGGTAGATTTTTGTCCTAAAACATCTCGTCCACCATCATCCTGGGCCTGTACTGTGATTGTATGATATATTGCTGATGCAGGAAGGTCTTGAGAAAGAGTTAATTCTCCTGTAGTTGATTGAAGAGAAAATAAGGAGGTATCACCAGCTACCATTTGATAAGCTACCAACCCATTGTTTCCAGCATCCTGATCACGTGCTAATACAGTTCCAATTTTATAACCTCTTTTGCTTCTTGCGGGAACAACCATAGCATTCATAGATTCAAAAACTGGAGCATGATCATTGATGTCTGTCACAATAATGGTAATAGTCTTCATTGCTGATAATCGTTTATATACAGGAACTGCCATATCAGTAGCTATGATAGTTAAAAAGAATTTGTCAGTCTGTTCTCTGTCAATTTCTCTTTGAATAAAAATCTCTCCTGAAAATACGTCAATTCTAAAATGGTTTGGAGCATGGTCTGGAACAGGTTCTTGTTTAGCTATAATATACTGGACACGACCATTACCTCCAGAATCCTTATCTGTAGCTCTGACTATGGTTACACTGCTGTTTACTCTCTTAGATTCTGATATTGTAACTGATGATGATGTGTCTTGAAAAACTGGAATATTGTCATTCGCATCCATTACCTGTACAATGAAGTTATGGGTAGTTGACAAAGATGGAGAACCAGCATCAGATACACTGATTTCAAGATCATATTGAGCTTTACGTTCATAGTCCAGAGTTCTTGTTAGGTACATACGACCAGAATACGCATCAATGTTGAAAGTATTGTCATTATTTCCACTAACAATGTTAAAGAATAGAACAGCATTGTTGCCACTATCAGCATCAATGGCAGTAAAGGTTGTGATGTGGTAACCCAAAGGAACAGATTCTGACAGATCTACACTCTTCTGGAAGGCAGCTGATTTTGAAACAGGCTTATTGTCATTTATATCTGCAACTGAAATAATGACAGTTGTTGAAGAACTATGCTGGACTGTGTCTCCAGAATCTGTTGCTGTAACAACTAAGGTATAGCTTGACTGTTCTTCTCGGTTTATTTTACCAGTTAAATAAATCTGACCAGTGGCTTCTCGGATGTTAAATTTTAAATCTGAATCACTCTCTGATATGGAATATTTGATGACAGCATTTGGTCCATCATCTGCATCAACTGCTGTAACAATTGTTATATTGGTGTTTGGGCCAGAATCTTCCATTACAGATGCAGTGTAAATATGTCGTGGGAAAACAGGTGGATTGTCATTTTCATCCTGTATATGAACTTTGATCAAAGCTCGAGCTTGATTTGGTTTTCTTCCATTATCCTTGACATAGATGTAAAAAGAGAAGAAATCATTGTTGGTGGTCTTAAGAACATATTCACGATTGAACTGTCTTGCTGTGTAAATTCTTCCAGTAGGAGCATCAATCGTAAAGTTCTTCTGACCATCACCCCAGAAGGTTAACTCAGCATTTGGTCCAGAATCGGCATCTTTGGCCATGACTTGACCAATGTAGGATAGAGAAGGCTGATTTTCAGACACATAAAAGTGGAAGGTTGAATTCATGAAGACTGGGGTATTGTCGTTATCATCTAAAATATTGATGGTGATGTTTGAGGTCGAACTTCTTGGTGATTCCCCACGATCACAAACTACCACTGTCACCATGTACAAATCATGTTCTTCTCTGTCCAGTTGGTGAGCTACATACAAAGTTCCATCAGGAAAGATTCCAAAACGATTGTGATCATTGCCTCTGATTATTTTGAAAAACATTTCACTGTTTTTACCCTTGTCATCATCAGTGGCCAGAAGTTGAAAGATAATTTCATTTACTGGTTTGGATTCATAGATGGAAACTTCATACTGATTTTTCTGGAAAACTGGAGTGTGGTCATTAACATCAATAATATTAATATGAAGCTCTAAAAGGGATGATTTTTGTGGAGATCCACCATCTGTAGCAATTATTTTCAAATCAAATGAGGAAACTGGAAGATTAACAACTGCTTTCTTAAGATAGATGACTCCAGTAGGTGACTTGATGCCAAAATAATCGGAACTGGTCTGTAATCTGTAGGTTACTTTACCATTGACCCCATCATCTGCATCAATTGCTTCTGCTAAGAAGATGTTATGCCCTATAGGCCAATCTTCAATCACCTCTACTGACATTGCTGATGATCTAAATCTTGGTGAATTGTCATTTATATCTTTTACTTTGACAGTCACAATAACCTGTCTAAATTTGGATGGACCGATAGCTAAAACTTTTAGATCATACTCATCCTTTTCTTCTCTGTCAATCTTTTTATTAGTGGTTATCTCCCCTGTTTGATCATTGATGCTAAAGACTCCAAATTGATCGCCACCAGCAATCGAGTAGGCTGGTGAACCTGTGGTAGAAGAAGCCGATACAACACCTACTCTACGACCAATTTGATTTCTAGCATCATCTCCATCTTCATCAATTTCAAAAGCATAAGACCTTTTTCTAAAAACAGGAGCAACCTCATCCACAGCAGTGACAGAAATTTTGACGGAAGCATCATTTGTTGCTGATCTTCCTTTCCCATCAACAGCTCGGATCACCAAGTCATACTTTTTACCAGCATTACGATTTAGTTGTCTGGTAGTCCTGATCCATCCAGTACCACTGTCAATTTGGAAGCTATTAAAATCATTGCCAACTATGGAATAAGTGATTCTACCATTTTCACCTTCATCAGGATCAACTGCAGCTACCCTGACAACCTCTGTGCCTGATTGGCGATTCTCTTGGATGTTTCCATAGATTATATCTGGGTAAAATTTGGGTGTATTGTCGTTCACATCCAGTACTCTGATGTTGATAGTGGTTGTTGATGACAATGACGGAATGCCTTGATCTCTTGCAATCAATTTCAAAGTGTAGGCTGACACAGATTCACGATCAAATGATTTTAAAGTGGTAATTTTTCCTGAATTTTGATCTAATGTAAAAGTATTTGGGTACTGTCCATGAACATCTGGATGGAATGAGTACTTGATAGTTCCATTAATGCCTCTATCTCTATCTTCAGCTTTGATTGTCACAACTTCAATACCACTTGCCAAGTTCTCCTCCATGTTGATTGGATAGACAGATTGGTTAAAAGTGGGAATTTCATCATTTTCATCCAGGATCACAACAGAGACTTGGGTAAAACTGACAAAAGGTTGAGAACCACCATCTCTTGCAGAAACATTCATCTTGACTGATGACATGATTTCATGATCCAAAGGAGATTGGATTGTCATCAAACCAGTTCCACTGTCAATTTTAAACCAACCATTAGAATTTCCATCCTCAATGGTGTATACAAGATCAGAGTTCAATCCAGAATCCAGATCAGTAGCCTTGACACTAGCAACAAAACTTTCTGGAAGAGATGTTTCTTGCAACTCCACAGAATATTCTGATCTTTCAAAAACTGGAGCATGATCATTGGCATCATTAATTTTGATGATAAGAAAAGCTGTAGAACTTCTTGGAGGAATTCCTTTATCAGTGGCCACAACTGTCAAATTATAAAAATTTAGTTTTTCTCTATCCAAATGTCCAGCAACTCGAATAATGTTCAAAGTGAAAAAACTGAAAAGTTTGAAATGTCCAAGTTCATTTCCACGAGTGATTTGAATAGAAGTTTCACTGTTGATGCCTGTGTCTGCATCCTGAACACTGATGGAAGCCACACGTTTTCCAGGTTCTGTGTTTTCATCTACGGAAGAATAATCTTTAGAATTGTCTGGAACGTGATCGAAGATAATAACTGGGCTATGATCATTTGTGTCCACTATACTAACACTGATATAGGCTTGATCAGAGAGAGCTGGTGTGCCTCGATCTTCAGCAATTACAGTTAAGAGACAGCTATATGGACTACAAGAAAGAGATCTTCCACAAACACGACTACATTTTAATGGTTTTGTTAGTGTCCGAACAATTCCCGTTTTTTCCTCGATCATAAATTGTCCTGTTTCATCCAGTAAACTGTAAACAATTTCTTTATTGAGCCCAGAATCAGCATCTGATGCTATAACTCGTATCACAGATTGTCCGATTTTTGCATCCTCCAAGATCTTCTTTTTGTATTCACTTGGATTAAAAATTGGTGGATTGTCATTCACATCCGAGACGGAAATATTCACAGATAAAAATCCATAAAGTGGTGGAATGCCATTATCTCTTGCAGATATATTCAAAATATATTGATCTTTTAATTCTCGATCTAAATCACCAATCACTTCTATATACATAAAGGGAGAACTCGAACTTGGAACAATTAATTGGAATTTTCCTTCGTGATTTCCGGATATGATGTCATATTGTGACACTGTGCCGTTTTCACTTAAATCAATGTCAGTAGCTGTCACTATGATATGTTGTGCACCTTTGGCATTTTCCCCAAATGAAATATTCATTGCTTGTTCTTGGAAAACTGGACGATTGTCATTAATGTCTAAAATTTTGATTAAAATTTCCACAGGGTGTGGGGGATTTTGTGATTTTGAGCCGAGAGCGAATAAATTAATTACATCCTGAGAAAATTGTGATGTGTCTCGATCTAAAACAAGTTTATTTACTAATACACCTGAAGAGCTATTTAACACAAAATATTTATTAGGTCTATCTAACTGATATGTATAACCGGACCGAGTTGGAATAACACCTAAAGTAGTCCCAGGGGGTAGCCCTTCTGTTGTTTCAAAATTAACTCTATCATCACCTGGTCCATTTCCCTGTGCAAATTCCACTAGAAAATGCAATAACAGCAGATATATTATTCGATGTTTAGTCCTATGTGGAATTGATGTGTGAAATTTAGAAACCATCATTTTCGAACTGGCCTCCATGTTATTGTTGCGCTAATTACAACACACGGTACAGGTAAAATCCAGGTGAGTTGATCACGATTATTGTTTATCAAGATAGATTCCACATTTTCTATCACTTCTAGCCCCTTGTTTCATACTCCAAGAAAAGATGATTTCATATTAGTCTGTGTACACATTATAAGCGATTGAATATAGATAAAAACAGTTGACTTTTTGCTAAAATTAGCTTGCTTTGATATCAAGTGAGATCTTGTGAAGTAAACCACGCGTATACACTGCAGGTTACACACACTACTCGTTCCTACTATTATAACCAAAACACATCGTCTAAAACTTCTAAAATACCCATATATCCATCAAAATTATACACAATTTTCATATATACACTCTTACATAGTTCATTAGTCTTTCAAATAATCCAGAAACTGTTAATTTTAACTCATATTTTTGATCTAAACAATCGTATAGTCCTAGTATGTTGTACAGTGTAAAGTTGACTGTATTATGGTAGCTGTGGAGTTCAATCCCTTTAAGCTCCACCCACTTTATTGTGATTGACATAAACATTAACCAATCAAATCGCGTAATTCTTCTCGATGTGGTGACTGAAAAAGAATGTGAAACAATTCGGATTTCCGACAATTATTTGTATTATCCGTCTTTTCTTTGAGGATTTCGACAAGAAAAAAATTATTTACTGTTTGAGACAAAACATTACAAGTTTCGGTGTGTTCAAACGGTGTAACATTGGTGAAATTCGTTGATTTAGGGATTTCAGCATCAAATTGTTAGATGACAAATTTAAATAGACTTTCTTTTCACTTTCCTACTTTATTAAAACATGCCCTTCAGCATCAAAAGGCTACATAACAAAATTAAAGCCAATTTGAAATTGAGCGATAACTAGCTTTAAAATTGTCCAAAAGGCATTGTGACCTATTGATAATCACGACTTCCAGGGGTTCCTTTTTTTAAATTTCGACTTTCAATGGTGAAAAAAAGGATGATGTCAGAAATCCAATGTAAATTATGTTACTAAAATAGTGGCGTTTCGAATCCTATTTTATCTAAAAATATGTGGGTCATTATCTAAAGAATCTCAATAAATTATCAAATGTGTTATTTTAAAAAGGCAGCCAAATTTCCAACACCGAATTACTAATTTTTTTGTAAACTGTGTGAGTAAAATGCGAATTTCGAAAATTATAAAATTGATTGATTATAGGCCGAAATAAAATTGAAGTCTGTAACTGTCACGATGTCAATATAAAATATATTTCTCTATAGATGATTCATATCTTACCTATAAACTATGTCTAATAACTTATATACTCTTAGTCATTTTACAACGAAAAAATATACCTGTAGACCAATAGTGAAAAACAATGTATTCCGTGGTGCTGATAGTGGTAAACCTTCCATACCCCCTTTCTCTTGTCATGTCTGCAGCATAGAGTGGAGAATTAAATATAATCATTTCTAGCAGAGCACTTCACAATTGGAAATGGAAAAAGTTGCAAAAAGTAGGCCTATATATGCTCACAAATTGTCCTTCATTGTAGATATTTATTTGAAATGAAATATATTTGTTCTATATCTAAGATCAATTGCGGGTAAAAACACGTGTGAAGTGAAATGAAGTGAAGAGATTATCTAAATATTGAAACTATTTGGTGCTCAATCTTGATCCATATAAATGTATATTTTGATTGGGTCTTAATCCCATATTTTGATATATCCTCACCCCTCGGGCACTATTTTACCTTTGATTTTATTATAGTTGTACAGGTGATGGGCTTTAGACGGCCTGAGGTTATAACAACATTTCATAGCGTTTTTCACAGAAAATTACATAGAAATATAGTTTTGTAGCACAATCATGCAGAGGACTAGGAAGGTTCTTGATAGAACTAAACGAGAGTTTATTGTCAATTATTGTCCCCCGCTCATCTAAAGATAAATAGTATTGTATATAGTATAGTTATACAATAATAAACTAATATAATATACACAGTAAGTATAATATATTAATAAATGTCAGGTACAATAATACAGGTGTTGTTATTCTCGCCTCCCTGACACCTTATATTACATTATTCTTATAACTTTAATTAATAACTATTGATAACCCCCCCTCCCCCCCTCTCCCTCTATACCTCTACAATTTACAACCCTTATTATAGATTTTCAATAGAAAATGTAAATATATCAACATTTATGTGGATAAATAGAATTAAATAATATGATCTCCCAAATTAAAATAATTCGTTTTAACATTAGCGGCGAAGCACTTTCTAAAGCATTTGCATATAATCCATGACATGCCATATAATGAGATCAAACAAACAAACACAACGATTATTACTGCAGCGGCAAATACGCATTTAATGAAAAGCTATAGAGAACTCCGTCTAGAAGGAACTTTCCCTGTAGCATGCAGCGATTTGATTGGATAGAACGCTGTCCAGGGCTTCCAAGACACAAGACGAGTTCCTAATAGTGTCGGGGTATTAAACGGAGTTCGTAATAGGGCCTACACGTATCCTATCTTGAGATTGTGAAGATGGAATACTTGACGTAGATCCTTTTGTCATAGGTTTTTTTTACTACTATTTTAATGAAGAAACAATCAGCAAATACTTCATGATTTTCCCGAACAAATGAAAATAGATTTGTAGATTGTGTTGAAGATTATCAGATAGATCAAATCAAAACAATAAGGTTCATTAAGATTGTTCTGGACGTCATTAATTCAAACCGATAGAAGGATAAGATTTTAGATTACTTATAACAAGCGATGTTTAATGACAATTCAATGATATTTACCCTTATGATATACTGTATTGTTGATGATAGTATGGTGTCTATCATTAAGTCTCAGTTCTAGAGATTATCAAGTCTGATGATTTCGATCTTCGAATTTTCTCGATATTCACATTCCGCAATAAGACAAGGGGTCCACAAACGGAACAATCTGTTATAATTCAGAACCGTGTTCAGGTTCATCATGATAAACAGATAATCATGACTTAATTCACCGTCAGCGAATGGACATTTGACATCCATTACAGCTTGATGTCTCATTAGTCATTAAGGATCGTATACTGTCATCTTCAGGTATGAGCTAGATGTTGAATATCAGTGAAATGTAGAGGATGTCGATGAGGTGTTGGTTAACAACAAGACAAATAAATTATATTTCTTTGGGGATCAGGGACTACACATACAAAATACACAAATCAACATAAATAGTAAAATAAGGAAACTTGTGTTGACTTGGCTAAATCGGCACAGAGAGACCAACTGGCAGTTCCTTGGATTGAATGCTCGAAGAGCTTCTATTTGCAAAGTTCTCGAAGAGAAGAAAGTTATTAGAGCCGTCGTCAGCGGGTTGCCTTGATTATTCCAAACAGCGTAGACGACTGTTTTCCGATCCAGTTGGAATAAATGTCCAACAGTGATCATAGTCGACAAATCCCCATTGTTAAAATGTTGTTACCTTTATAAAGGTATCTACATTAGTGTATTATATAATAGAACATTACTTATTAAAGATCACAAACAATACTATATTGTTGTCTAGAACAAGTAAACAGACATTAAATATGTTGAGTCGATTTCGGTTCTTGTCAAGTGCTCGAACGAGTAAAGTTGACGATATCTCAGTTACTGCCCATAACTGAATCAGAAAATAGTTTGTTAACTGGGTAATATAGTTTTTCTTCTGATTTTGGAAGTTAATTTGGAAGTTGACCAATTAAATTGTATTGCCTTGAAAACATTATCATTAAAGTGGCGTGTTTAACAAACTATCCATTTCATTATAATGGATACCCTACCTGTATCGTTTTTAAAAATTGAAATTCCTCCCATCCAGTACTGAAATTGAACAAATTCGTACCGTGGACACTTTCTAAGATGTCACTTTGCATTGGACTTCATGTCCTTTTTCGGTTTTTACTGTCCGATAATGTTAATGACGGCATTATGTGTGATGACCGGTGTGGTGAACGATGTGGAATTATAGATACAGTACAGAGTAGAAAGTAGAGGAGGAGAATTGTGTCTAACTAGTCTATAAATCACCATCACTTGACACATATAAATTGTACCTTCTCTACATTAAAATGTCTATCATATAATAGAAGGGACGTAACTCCATTTAATTGACAAAATTAGAACACACCAATACTGTTAATATTGTTTCCGCTCATAATGTTCCATGTGAAAAAGAGAAAAAAAAAGTGAGGTCCGAATTAAATTTGGTGGAATTTATGATGAGAAATGATATACAGAACATATCAAGGGCAAACCTCAGAGTTTACTGAAATGGTCAAATATCGCAGTGTGTAGCGAGACAGAAATGAACAAACCTTGCAGAAATTCAGTTGGTCATAACTGACATAAATGTCATGAGTCATGAGTTGATTTCTTGTGAAAACAGAGCAATCGAATTTGTAGCAGACGTATCTATTCAGATGCACCGATTTAAATCTGTATCAATCGGCAAATATACCCTCAAAGTTCGCAAAGAAAAATGTGATAAAAAAATTGCTTGCCTAGACATTATCTTGGTCTTCGGTTATTTCAGAATACACGACCTTACTAACAGTCAATCAATTCTACCTCATGTAGTTTCTATAAAGCATCAGATGGAGGGGGCAATACCACCTGACAATACCCAATTGTATAAAATTTGAAACGGAGGGATGAGGGGTGGGGACAAAGGCCGCGGCAGTCATTTCCGACTTCCCGAGTAGAAACGCCACTGCTAACTAACTCTGATTCGGACTATGACAACTTGTTATACATCTTTCTAAATCTATTTCATTATTATCTTTTCAACGTACATTAATAATTCTTTTGATTTCTCAAAAGCAGACTAACCATTCAAACCTTATTCATTTGTTTGAACAGTTGAACTTCAGGATGATATTTTGTATTCTTTTCTTGGAATTTCTTTTGTATTGCCAACAATTTGATGCAGTCTCAAGAGATTGAAAAGGTGAATTCTTCTTTTAAAACTTCCTGTGATAGTAGATCTTATATTTCTAGAGCATTATTCATCATGTGCCTAGCAGTATCTCGTCTTTAAACTAAACCAAATCTTTCTGGTGAACGTTACAGGAAATGAAGTTTAGTAGGCTATTGTAAATCCAGCACGTAGGCCTAGGCATAAGCCTGTAGCACACGGGGCCTTGTCCGATCCGAACGACTGGACGCTTTTTCCATGTAATATGAGAGTAAAGAATGATAAATCAATGTGAGAGTAAAGTATGATCGATCAATATGAGAGTAAAGTATTATCAATTAATATGAGAGTAAAGACTGGTAAATCAATATGAGAGTAAAGTATGATCATTCAATATGAGAGTAAAGTATGATCAATCAATATGAGAGTAAAGACTGGTAAATCAATATGAGAGTAAATTATGATAAATCAATTTGAGAGTAAAGTATTATCAATCAATATGAGAGTAAAGTATGATCAATCAATATGAGAGTAAAGTATGATCAATCAATATGAGAGTAAAGTATGATAAACCAATATGTGAGTAAAGTATGATCAATCAATATGAGAGTAAAGACTGGTAAATCAATATGAGAGTAAATTATGATAAATCAATGTGAGAGTAAAGTATGATCAATCAATATGAGAGTAAAGTATGATCAATCAATATGAGAGTAAAGTATGATCAATCAATATGAGAGTAAAGTATGATAAACCAATATGTGAGTAAAGTATGATCAATCAATATGAGAGTAAAGACTGGTAAATCAATATGAGAGTAAATTATGATAAATCAATGTGAGAGTAAAGTATGACCAATCAATATGAGAGTAAAGTATGATAAACCAATATGTGAGTAAAGTATGATCAATCAATATGAGAGTAAAGTATGATCAATCAAGATGAGAGTAAAGTATGATCAACCAATATGAGAGTAAAGTATGATCAATCAATATGAGAGTAAAGACTGATAAATCAATATGAGAGTAAAGTATGATCAATCAATATGAGAGTAAAATATGATAAACCAATATGTGAGTAAAGTATGATCAATCAATATGAGAGTAAAGTATGATCAATCAATATGAGAGTAAAGTATGATCAACCAATATGAGAGTAAAGTATGATAAAAAAATATGAGAGTAAAGTATGATCAAAAAATATGAGAGTAAAGTATGATCAATCAATATGAGAGTAAAGTATGATCAATCAATATGAGAGTAAAGTATGATCAATCAATATGAGAGTAAAGTATGATGAACCAATATGAGAGTGAAGTATGATGAACCAATACATGTATATGAGTAGAGTAAGATAAATCAATTTATAATTAAGTTATTCCTTGGAATAGACTGCGTTTAATATTGCAGCGTGTAGCTAGACAGAAATGGATTATTTCAGAACAAACATAGAGATTCAAATGAACATAACTTTGCGACATTTTACTATTTACACGGGGAGATACCAGGAAAGTTTCCTTCAGTACGCACTAATATTGTCCTCAGGAACCTGGTATTTGAAACAATTCACCTTCATATTGGGTTCAATATAAATTGTTAATTTGATGTACTGAATTAAACCTATACCAATCGGGATATTTACCCTCAGAGCTGTCAAAGCGTAAAGAAAAATTGTGATGAAAAAATTCATTTATCTTGACAGTATCTAAATGTGAATAAATATCTGTAATAGATCTTGATTGGTCATTGTGTATCTACAAAGCAAGCATGGATCTTTTTTTCAGAATACACGAACTCACTAACACTGGTTCGGTCTAAAACAAGTTTAACTATTTATTCGTCTTTCAAAATCTATTCATTTATTCGTATATATTATTATTAGCAACTTTATTGATTTCTCCCAAGTAGACTAACCATTTATACCATTTGTTTGAACAGATAAACTTCAGGATGATGTTTTGTATTCTTTTTCTGGAATTTCTTTTGTATTGCAAACAATTTAACGCGAGTCTTAACAGACTGAAAAGGTGAAATCTTTTTTTAAAAGATTCTTTTGATCGTACATCTTATGTTTCAAGAGCGTTAATCATCATGTGCCTAGCAGTATCTTTTAGTCTATTAGCTAGTCTTAGTCTTTCTGTTGAAAAATACAGGGAATAAGAATATTATAATTAGTTTTTTTAAGCTTTATGCGTATAGTGTCGTTTACAACATGGAAGTAAAGTATGATAAATCAAGCACGTAAGCTGAGGAGTTCTTTGAGTTACGAGCGAACCCTCAAAAAAAGTCTTCGAGGGCATTAACTGAATACCACTGAAGACCATGATGTCAGTATGATCAGGAGATATGAGATTCAAGCATGATAAATCATGATGAGAGTATGGTTAATCTATATCAATAAATAAACCAAGTGCTAATGATCCGAACCGCAAATAAATCCATAACAACACATAGGGGATACATTGGTAGAAGCTAATGAACTTTTCACGTGAGGAAGTATTTCATAATGAAAAGTATCACAAAAACACGTATACTTGTGAGAGTAAAGTATGACAAATCAATGCAAGATTAAAGTATGTAAGAGTAAAGATAATAAATAAATAATGATAAATTATGATAAATTAACAAGAGATACTAATTTGATAAATTAATGCGAGAGTAAAGTATGATAAATTAACAAGAGATAAAAATTTGATAAATTAATGCGAGAGTAAAGTATGATAAATTAACAAGAGATAAAAATTTGATAAATTAATGCGAGAGTAAAGTATGATAAATTAACGTGTGAGTAAAGTATGGTTAATCAATGTGAGAGTAAAGTATGATAAAACAATGTGAGAGTAGAGTATGATAAATGAATATAAGAATAAAGTATGATAAATAAATGCAAGATTAAAGTATGGCAAATCAATTAGAAAGCAAACTATAATAAATCAATGTGAGAGTAAAGTATAATAAATTGCAGAGAGAGAAAATTATGATAAATTAATGGGAGAGTAAATTATGGTAAATTAATCGAAATATCATACCAATTTTCTCATTTAAAAGATCTTCATGATGCATTTGTAGTTTGAATTTATTGTCAGTTATTTATATTTGAGTTTTTCCACCATATATGTTAATAGCATTAAATCAAATAAATCAAATCACTCTGCTCTCATATCTTAAATTTTAAAATTCGAACTTGACCAAGATCTAGGCAATATAATTGATCACAACAAATTTCATTAAAATCAGATGAAAAAAAAAACTATTGTGTTCACATGAAATATTGACGGACTGGCAGACTGACGGACAGACTGACGGACCGACTCACGGGGAAGGGCGACGGCAATATACGTGCACATTAACTTATGGGCGTATAAAAAGTTAATGAACAAACAAATAAATTTATTTTAGTTTTTAATTGATTGAAAGTGTTTGTGGAGTTGTGAGACTAACATAGTATGAGGACACATCGACATTATACTTTTCTGGTACAAAAATCGTTTACCAGTTAACAAATGTCTTTCATCCATGTTGTAGAACCATTCAATACATCTGATGAATTAGATTGAGTAGAAAATAGATAACATGTATCAATGTGAAAGTTTATGGCGATACAAACCCCTGTATCATAAGAAGTGATACACGCCCTGGCACAATCAAATACCGAAACTGGATAGACGGTGGCTGAAGGTGTCCCTGAGGGTCTCTCGTCTTTTACCACTAAATTAAAATATGAACAACTTTGTCCTAAAAAGACACAGAACAGTAACAATTATATTAAAGGGATTGAAAAAAGGTTTTCTATACCTTTTATGTGCATGAGGGACATCGATTTGCACCATTCCAGTTTTCAGTCAAACGTCTGACTGTACAGAGTTGTCAAGGACCCATTGCTAAATTCTGACAGAAAACAATAACCTGTAGAACGTATTGCGGTGACAGATCCCTAAAACATGTTTTTCAAGTTGCATAGAGTACAGGTTTTCCTTGTTCCGAAGATTGGACACGTGAAAGACATGCATTTCTTCATGACTGGTATCGAAGAGATGCCATTACCTAATTTTCATTACATATCTGGGTGTTGCGATACCTTTTTTCTTTGTGTATAGTTTTTTTTTACCAGCTAACCTAAAAGGAATTCTACCTTTGGTCCCACAGCTACAATTTGTGTTTGTGATAATTGGTTAAAAAAAAATGCATTCTACATTTATTTATTTTTGAAAGAGTGGCAATAGAACTAAATTGTTTGAGTTTGAAACAACTCTGTGAGCCGCAAAGAGTCTGCTTTTATTAGGCGCAAAAAGCGTCTAGGTATAATCAAAGTCGATTTTATCCTATGTTAATCTGATTCGATTACGTCTGAAAACCATTTATCCTGTATCAAACCGAAATTAGTTATGGTAATCAATGCATTTATCCTATGATTTGAAACATGCCCAGTTTCAATAATAACCATATTTTATGGATTTATCGAATTATACAGGGATTCTGTCGTATGGTTATGACACCAGGTAAGTCAGCTGATGTCTCTATGGGCCTACTCTTATTGGCCGAGTTTGATCCGAAATTAAAAATTTATGTTGATTCTTACATGTTTGGAAAGAACATCGGAAGATGGGTTGCAATTTATTAATACACTATAAGGTCCTATACTACCGATTGTTTATTAAACAAACCCTTATGGAGAATTCAAAAACTTAGTTCCTGCTTATTAAAAAAGATTAAAAATTGTGCCTATCATGGAGTTTTATACTATTTTGAAAAAACGACAAGATAATATCCTTACCTTCAATATTTATCCATAATTCTATTAGGGTTAAACATACTAAAACTGCATATGGTGGTCTTTTCATTTTGAAAATCTTTTTATTATACGATCACCACTATAAGGTTATCTTCAGACCACTGGACGTGTTCTTTAAAGTCCTAATCCAATCAATCGATAGCTTCACACGTTTATATATATGGGAAATCTAAGTCACGCTATAAGTAAAGTATATAAGTTATTTGATTCACAGAAACCATTTGAATACTGCTCAATTTATATTGCGAACTTCATGCATAATTAATTCCAAAAGAAAAAAGTTTTAAAGTTGAATTAGGTAACGTAGTCTACATCGGCATGAGCGAACAGATTGTATTATTCAAGGGATGTAAACATGTCTGGCAGATCCATCTTTTGTGCAGCTGTCGGCTTATGAAGTGAGACCCAGGGAGATCTGGCAATCTAACCAAACAAAACTAAACTAAAGGTGTCCATTGTGTTGTATTATGTACTGTTAGATAACAAGTTTGTATTTCCCGCTATATGACGTCATCACGAGAGACACGTGATTATGATCACTCTTGTTCTAGAAGCTTGCCAATGGCCTACGAGTCTGTAATGTATCGCCGATATTAAACCATTTGTATTACTGCTTACGTTCTATTTTATGAATAAACAACATAATAAAACATGGTGTCAGAAGTTAACTGGATTCAGAAGTAACGAATAGTGAATGGTATGTACATGTATAGACTATAATAACTGAGAAATTTGGTGAAAATTAGAAAACGTGGTCGCGGAGAGAAAAACAAAATGTCGGACGAAGAAGGACAGTCGAGTTCTCGTAGTGCATCTAGGCCTACAGCAACTTCAACTAGACCTACATCCAGCAATATGAATGGTGTCGCGAATTTTAATTCTGTAAAATTACCTACAGTTCCTCCTCCCGAGAAATTCAATTTTCAAGAAACTTAGTTATGGCCTAAATGGTTGAGAAGATTCGATAGATACAGAGTAGTATCTGGCCTCAGTGAAGAGAGTCAAGACAAACAGATCAACATGCTTATATACGTCATGGGTCCTGAATCTGAAGATATTTATCGAAGTTTTAATGTCGACACAGATGTTAATATTACGTACACAGAGGTCAGACAAAAGTTCAATGATTTGTTCATAGTCCGAAGAAACGTCATATTTGAACGTGCTCAATTCAACTCTAGAGTGCAGAAGGAAGGAGAATCGGTAGATAGTTTTATAACAGCACTCTATCCTCTTTCTGAATACTGTGAATATGGTTCACTTAGAGATCAATTAATACGTGATCGTATTGTAGTGGGTATTAAGGATGAGAACTTATCTAGAAGGTTACAACTAGACTCCACCTTAACCCTGAAGAAAGCAATCGATGCAGCAAAGCAGACAGAAACTGTTATTTCTCAGAATAAAGTCTTACGAGAAGATACGGTAAATGCAAACGTGAATGTTATGTCAAAACAGAAATTTCACAGTCAAAAGTCAACGAAGTCAAAAGACTACAAGAAACCAGGAAATCCACAACACAAGACATCACAGAATGATAAGTGTTACAGATGTGGAAGATCCAAGCATAGCCGAGATGAGTGTCCAGCAGCATCTGCGAAGTGCAGGAAGTGTCAGAAAATAGGACATTTTGAAAGACTTTGCCAAAGCAAACGTGTTTTTTCTGTAAATGCTAGAAATGATACTAATCCAGAACTTATATTTCTAGGCACTGTTTCAGGAGATATTAATAATATGTCTTATGCAAAAGATTTGTTTAAGGTTGATGCATATGTAGATAAAGCTCATGTAGATTTTAAGATAGACTCAGGGGCAGAGGTCACATCTATTCCTGAAAAAGCTTATGATAGAATAAGATCATTAAATCCTAAGATTAAGTTAAGTAAGCCTAACAAAGTATTATATGGCCCTAGTAAAGAGGTATTATTTGTTATAGGTATGTTTTCTGCTAATATAAGCACAGGTAATAAGTGTAGTAAGCAAGATATTTTTGTTATTAAGAATTTATCTACAGCTCTTTTAGGTATACCTGCCATATTAGATTTACATCTTTTAGAACGCACTGATAATAATATTAGTAGCAGTTGTGATAACTCTAGTTTTAAATTAGATAAAATTGATGTAGGCACAAAATCACCTTTTGTTGACAAATATCCAAAATTGTTTACTGGTTTAGGGAAACTAGAGGGACAGTACACTATTAGATTACGTCCAGATGCAGTTCCTTATTCTGTAGTTACATCTAGAGCAGTTAAGCTGCCTCAATATGAAAAACTTAAAACCGAGTTGAAACATTTGTTAGACACTGGTGTAATTTCTAAGGTTGATAAACCGACTGATTGGTGTTTCCCAATCGTACCAATTGATAAGGACGATGGTCGGATTCGTTTGTGCGTAGATTTTACTATGCTAAACAAAAATGTTTTAGTTGAAAATTATATGCTCCCAACTGTTGAAACTACATTGGGTCAATTATCGGATGCATGCTATATGTCAAAATTGGATGCCAATAGTGGATTTTTTCAAATAGGTATAAGTCCGGAATCACGTTCCTTAACCACTTTTATGACTCCTTTCGGGAGATACGAGTTTAATCGTCTTCCTTTTGGAATAAATTCCGCACCGGAATATTTTCAAAAACGTATGTCGCAACTCTCGGACGGATTTTCAGGTGTATTATGTCATATGGACGATATTTTAGTGTTTGGCAAAACTAAGTCAGAACATGATAAAAGGCTCAATCAAGTTTTAGAAAAACTTGAAACTTCAGGATTAACTTTAAATTTGTCGAAATGTAAATTTTCACAAACACGTGTAAAAATTTTAGGACATATTATCAGTAAGGGTGGTATAGAACCTGATCCCGACAAATTAAAGGCAATAAGTAATATGGAACCTCCAACTGATATTCATGGAATACGCAGAATTTTGGGAGTTATCCATCAATTAGGCAAATTCACTCCTAATTTAGCTGAATTAACACAGCCTTTGCGTGAATTAATATCGCCAAAAGTAGAATTTACTTGGACAAATAGGCGTCAAAATGCTTTTGAAAGAATTAAAGTTGAATTATGTTCACCTAAAATTTTGAAACATTATAATCCTAATCACGAAACAAAAGTGAATGCTGATGCATCAAAGTTTGGTTTAGGAGCCGCACTTTTTCAAAAAGCTAATTCCAACGATGATTGGAAACCTGTTTTATTTGCCTCGAGAACAATGACTTCCGCAGAGCAAAATTATCCACAAATTGATAAAGAAGCGCTAGGCGTAACCTGGGCTTGTGATAAATTTTCAGATTATTTAATCGGTATAAAATTTCATATCGAAACAGATCATAAACCTTTAATCTCATTGTTAGGAACCAAATGTGTAAATGAGCTACCTGCAAGAATTCAGAGATTTAGATTACGGTTATTTAAGTATAGATATACAATTAGTCACGTTCCCGGTCGTGATCTAATTATAGCTGACGCTTTAAGCAGAGCACCTTTATCGGTTACTGCAGATAAGTCTGATTTAGAATTATCAAAAGAATGTGAAGCCATGATAGCTGGCGTAGTTCAAAATTGTAAGAAACTTGAAAATCGTTTAACTGAAATTATTAAACAACAGGAAATCGATCCTGTATGTGTTAAAATTAAAGAATATGTTAAACATGGATGGCCAGATCGTGTTATTTTCAGTAGTGCATTAAGAGCATATTGGGCTGTACGCCATGAAATCGCTTTAGTACAAAATATCCTGATGAGAGGATCGCGTATTTTAATTCCAAGCTCAATGCGGTTAGAAATTCTTGATAAACTTCATGAAGGTCATATGGGTGTAACCAAATGCAGAGATCGAGCCATGCAAAGTGTATGGTGGCCTAACCTAAGCTCTCAAATTGCAGACTTAGTTTATAAATGTACTCAGTGTGCTGAGCATCGTGATAAA
>NW_008708986.1:2539309-2547825 GCF_000327385.1 Lottia gigantea
ATCCACAAAGCAATGGAGCTGCTGAGAAAGCCGTTAAGACTGTTAAGAATCTTATTAAGAAATCTAATGATCCTTATAAAGCATTATTAGCTTATAGGTCAACTCCATTACATTCAGGTTTTAGTCCTGCAGAATTACTATTCGGCAGAAAATTAAGAACTCAAGTTCCTGTTTCTCCTAGAGAATTGATTCCTAATTGGTCACATTTAAGTTTAGTGAGGGAAAGAGAGGAGATATATAGAGCGAAAACTAAGTGTAATTTTGATAAACGTCATAAGGTTAATCGTTTAAAAGATTTAGAACCTGAACAAAATGTTTTTATTAGAGACAGTAAATCTCATGGAACCATAGTTAAGAAACATAGATCACCTAGATCTTAAATTGTTAATACTCCTAAAGGATGTTTAAGACGTAATAGATCAAATTTAGTTCCATGTGAATCGCCTCGTAATCAAGACCTTACTTATAATGATATTGAAGATTTTGAGCAACAAGAAGTTACTAATGAAAGTACGCAAAAGCATACACGATTTTCAGATGTACCTCCAGTGAATTCATTTAGTCCTCTTGTTGAGAATAATTCTAGTCCCGTTGTTAAAAATAAGTTTAGTCAAGTTTTAAGAAAGTCTAAACGTAAAAGGAAACCTGTTAAAAGATTAATCACAGAAATATAAAATGTTATTGAGTTATGAACAGGTTTTCCAAAAGTTAAGACTTTCATATTAAATCTATAGTCAAAATAGACAGTTAATGTTTAGTTAAGGTATTACAAGAGACTGATCATAATAACTGTAAATAAGGGGGATGTTGTATTATGTACTGTTAGATAACAAGTTTGTATTTCCCGCTATATGACGTCATCACGAGAGACACGTGATTATGATCACTCTTGTTCTAGAAGCTTGCCAATGGCCTACGAGTCTGTAATGTATCGCCGATATTAAACCATTTGTATTACTGCTTACGTTCTATTTTATGAATAAACAACATAATAAAACACATTGGACTACCAACTACCACCCAAAAAGAATCATCAAGATGTTGTATATCAGTTAGCCAGAATCGGGTGTTTACTTTCCATTTACCAACTACCAAGATCTAACTCGATAGTCTGTGGTATAAGTTAGTCAGAAGCGGACGTCAACCACCAAGATATGGCACTAGTCTGTGGTATAAGATAGCTAGAAGCAGACGTTAACTTGTCATCTACCAACCACCAAGATCTGTCACTAGTCTGTGTTATCAGTTGACCAGATGCGGACGTTGATTTGTTATCTACCAACCACCAAGATATAGCACTAGTCTGTGGTATTAGTTAGTTAGTTAGAAGCGAATGTTTCCTTGCCATCTACCAACTACCAAGATCTGTCACTATTCTGTAGTATCAGTTAGTCAGAAAGCGGACGTTTCCTTGTTATCTATCAACTATCAATATATGACACTAGTCTGTGGTATCAGTTAGTTAGAAGCGAATGTTTCCTTGCCATCTACCAACTACCTAGATCCGTCACTAGTTTGTGGCATCAGTTGGCTAGATGTGGACGTTGAATTATCAACTACCAACCACCAAGATCTAACGCTAGTGTGTGGTATGAGTTAGTTAGAAGCGAATGTTTACTTGCCATCTACCAACTACCAAGATCTGTTACTTGTCTATAGTATCAGTTAGTCAGAAAGCGGGCATTAACTTGTCATCTACCACCTACCAAGATCTGTCACTAGTCTGTGTCATTAGTTGGCCAGATGCGCACGTTAAATGTCATCTACCAAACACCAAGATCTGTCACTAGTTTGTTGTATCAGTTGGCCAGACATGGACGTTGAATTGTTATCTACCAACCACCCAGATCTAACACTAGTCTGTGGTACATGTATTATGATAGTGGAATATTATGGAAAAGCATCCATCGTAGAAGTCCCAATATTAATGGCAATAATCCATTTATACCTTCTGAACTCAGTCACAGTGTCACAGTTGATAATTCTCATTTAATCTGTTTTAATCTTTTATGTTTTATTTGTCGATTGTTGTACTAAATTTACATTTTAATCTGATTATTAATAAATTAATGTCATTGTACAATTTTATTATAAATACGGAATGTTATGTTTATGGGCATCTTGGATTGACCAGATCACCTATACAGACGGACAACGCCGATGTATTGTAAATATTGTAACCAGATGTTATTAAACAGTTTCAAGTTCTTTTCATAGTTTTAGTGTAATTCCTTACTACTACTGTATCAGTTAGAAGCGAAGGTTTCCTTGCAATCTACCAACTACCTAGATCTGTCACTAGTCTATGGTATCAGTTAGTTAGAAGCGAATGTTTCCTTGCAATCTACCAACTACCTAGATCTGTCACTAGTCTGTGGTATTAGTTAGAAGCGAATGTTTCCTTGCAATCTACCAACTACCTAAATCTGTCTCTAGTCTGTGGTATCAGTTAGTTAGAAGCGAATGTTTCCTTGCAATCTACCAACTACCTAGATCTGTCACTAGTCTGTGGTATCAGTTAGTTAGAAGCGAATGTTTCCTTGCAATCTACCAACTACCTAGATCTGTCACTAGTCTGTGGTATTAGTTAGTTAGAAGCGAATGTTTTCTTGCCATCTGCCAACTACCTAGATCTGTTACTAGTCTGTGGTACCAGTTAGTTAGAAGCGAATGTTTCCTTGCCATCTACCTAGATCTGTCACTAGTCTGTGGTATCAGTTAGCTAGATGTAGACGTTGAATTGTTATCTACCAACCACCAAGATCTGCCACTAGTCTGTGCTATCAGTAGAGCAGAAGTGCACGATAAATTGTACTCCAGGCATTCTTGAAATGATCTGAGCGCAAGGATGTCCTAGGTTCTTATCTTCTAACATTGATTCTAGGACATCCTAGCGCTACGTTTCGAGAATACGGGGGCCAGGCTTCTGGAGTAATTAGATCGATCTGCAAATTAAGTCGACCTGAGCGCATCGACTACTGAAAAATGACAGATGTCGCCAGTTACCATCAATTATATTGCTCAGTTCGTCAGAAACAGCGCCAAGAAACACATAGAATCAAAATCGATCCCAATATTACTTTAAACATAAGGTAACAAAGATTGTAGCACACATATCTTCCCATCAAAACGAAACTGGCCATATTATCAAAGCCACGCGCTGTAGAACTGCCTGTTATGATACGACCGTAAGTTGGTCGAACAACGGGTCAAGAAACACCCACGACAAGTTTGATTTTTTACTACCATAATTGTATGAAATATTATCAAATAAAGTTATTTCTTCGTGTGAATTAGCTATGTTTTGCATTTATTTGCATTAGATTTGATCGTCGGCTCTTTGTAAAATTATCAATGCATAACTAACAAGTAAGTGTACTTGTTGTGCATGGATAATTTCTTTATGTTGTGTTAATATGTAAACATGTATTGAAACATATTTATTGTAGTAAAATTCCTGACTATTGCCTGTTAATTAACAGGTCCTGTGGCTTTTATACCTGTAACATTGAACTTAACATTTAACAAAAACCCATTGAACATAACCTTCTGATCGATTAAAACAATAACTAGGTCTTGTCAGCTAATTGTTAGTAGTTCTAAATCTGGTGTCAAAACGTGGAAAACTCATTTTTTATACGCCCACATGGAAATGTGGACGTATAATGCCGTCGCATTTGTTGTATGCACGATAGAGGTTGCAATTTTTATCTGATCTTGATGAAACTTAGTATGCATGTATACATTGATAAGATCTCGGTCAAGATTGAAATTGATAATAATCGGATGAACGGTTTCAGAGTTATTGCCCTTGACTTATTAAAAACGCGTTAAATTTGGCTTGTATGCACGATAAAGGCTGCAATTTTTATTTGATCTTGATGAAGCGTAGTTTGCATGTATATATTGATGAGATATCGGTCAAGTTTATAGTTTGTCATAATCAGGTGAATGGTTTTGGAGTTAGTGTCCTTGATTTTGTAAAAACCCTACAAATTTGGCTCGTAGTCATGATACACGGTGCAGTTTTTATCTGATCTCGTTGAAACTTGGTATGTATGTATATATGGACAAGTTCTCAGTCAAGTTGATAGTGGTAACAATCGGGTGAACGGTTTTGGAGTTATTGCCCTTGAATTAATTCAATGCTTCTAATTTGGCTTGTAGGCCTGATAGAGACTACATTCATATACGATCTTGATGAAACTTGGTATGAGATCTCTGTAAAGCTTGAAATGGTAAAAATAGGATGATTGTTTTCACATATTAAACCACTACAGACTTAGTTATCATTTCTGACAGCTGGTAGTGGGCGTATGTTACCTTGCCTGGCAAGCTATCTTTATAAGTCGAGTTTATGGTTAGTAAGAACATTTAGTTCTACTATGTATGCAATCAAAATATACCGGAAGAGGTCAGAAGTGGTCGGAAATGGCGTTTAAAGCCCTCATAAAATGTTGAATATTTTATTCATAATCTAATTTACGATGGCTCACATACGACATACTTCACCTATTATTTTGAATCAAAATGTTTTTAATTAGGTGAAAATTAGTTGATAATTTGTGAAAACAACATTAATTTTCACTAAGGTGAAAACAACCATCACAATATTTCCATGTGGGCGTATAAAAAGTTAATGAACAAACAGATAAATTTATTTTAGTTTTTAATTGATTGAAAGTGTTTGTGGAGTTGTGAGACTAACATAGTATGAGGACACATCGACATTATACTTTTCTGGTACAAAAATTGTTTACCAGTTAACAAATGTCTTTCATCCATGTTGTAGAACCATTCAATACATCTGATGAATTAGATAGAGTAGAAAATAGATAACATGTATCAATGTGAAAGTTTATGGCGATACAAACACCTGTATCATAAGAAGTGATGCACGCCCTGGCACAATCAAATACCGAAGCTGGACAGATGGTGGCTAAAGGTGCCTCAGAGGATCTCTGGTCTTTTTCCACTTTTTGAAAATATGAACAACTTTGTCCTAAAATTAAACCGAACAACAAGAATCTTAATTAATGAGATGCAACATTTCCTAAAGTCTGAATACTGCTTTACTTTGATGTATTTTTAAGCAACTACCCGAAGAGGGTTTATTTATTCAAAATGAAGCATTATACAACCCATTGTGACGTTATTTTAGTAAACAAATCTATATTGAAAATTCAAAAATTTAGTTCCTGCTTATAAAAAAAAGTATTAAAAATTGTGTTTTGTACTATTTTGAACAAATTACCAGATAATATCCTTACCTTCAATATTTATCCATAATTCTACTAGGGTTAAACATACTAAAACTGCATATGGTGGTCTTTTCATTTTGAAAATCTTTTTATTATACGATCACCACTATAAGGTTATCTTCAGACCACTGGACGTGTTCTTTAAAATCCTAATGCAATCAATCTATAGCTTCCACATTTAAACAGGCCTACTGTATGTGAAAAATCGAAGTCACGCTATTAGTATATAATTAGTTAGCATGTAGTTTATTCACAGAAACCTTTTGAATACTACTCACTTTATATTGAAAACTATACATAATTAACTACAAACGTTACAACGTTGAATGTGGGATAATCTAACAAAGTTTACATCGGCAGGAGAGAATAGATTGTATTATTCAATTCATGAAAAATGTCTGGCAGATCCATCTTTTGTGCAGCTGTCGGCTTTGACCCCCTAAATCAAATCGTGCCGGTCACTTTTTTAAAATACACCTTTTCATTTCCCTGAGTCAATAGGAGCGGCCGGTAACTGAGTCTGAGTGAATAGCCAACAGTGGTCATTCTGGTCAGGTATTTTATGGTGGAGTAAGTGCACCAGTCAGCTGCTCTTGCATTGTCGATCATATGATGAGTATTTCGATATTTTGATTATACGTAACGAAAAATAAGGTTATGGCTTTCAGGGCTGCGTTATGCGAAATGGTTCAACAAAATACTAAATATTCCTATCTGTAGATCTACTTAAGAACTGTTTTTAAATATCTTTCTGTTTATACTTAGCTGAGGATGAAACCAGACATCATAGCTTTTCATAACATTTTTAAATTTAATTACATTAGAATAGATAATTTGATACTATTGAGTTCGTTGAAAATCATAAAAAGGCTGCAGTAAAGCGTCATTGGTAACAAAATTATTGGTCTGATACTGGATTGTAATCTGTCCCGTCTCAATATTCAAAAGATTTGATTGGTTGACTATAAATACTAATAGACATATATTATTCTAAATTGTATTCATATGAATCAAACAACCAAACGTAGGAAAAATGGATAAATATTTGATCAAAAAAGACAAATTGCTTGATGGTTCCGACACTACTACGACTGACACTGGTATCAAAACCACAGCGGGCAACACAACGGATGCAGTACCAAGATGCTCTTTTAATAACAGCTGGTATGATCGATTTCCATGGCTGGAGTATTCAGTGTCAAGGGACGCCCCTTTTTGATTTCCATGTCGGGTGTTTCACAATACATCTGCGGGTGCATAAAAGGAAGGCTACACAGATTGGAAGCATGCTGTAGGTGATACTGGAAAGGGCCTCGAGAAGCATAACAATTGAGGTGTCAAAACAATTTCTCCAAGATAACGTTGCCAAGACAGAAAATCAGGACTCCAATCTTGTTCTTCAAAAACTATACGAGCAGAAATTGGCTTTCCCTAAATTATATGCACTGGCTGCAAGCGTTGCCACATTCGGTTCTAGTACCGCTGTGTGTAAAAGCAGCTTTTCAACTCTTACTCTCGTTGACTCACCACAACGACGATCTATGACTCAGCTTCGCCAGCGCAATCTTGTTCTTCTTGCCTTCAACAGGAAGCGTACCCAGAAAATTAACTTGGACGTATTTGTTCACTTCAACGTTTTGCCATAAAACATACCCGACTACGTTTAAACTAAAACGGCAATTAAAATGTAACGTATTATAACTTGTGTGTTTTAACAAAAATAATCTCGAATCTAAAATACTCCATGAAAGTCCGTTTCCCGACGTTTAATACTCCCTGATCCGATCACTCCGCACTCATCCGAGAAAAATACCCTATATAAATTTACTGATATTTTTTCTGTATTATAATACACTACATGAATTATTTCACTATTTTTACAATTTTTGTCATGCCTTGCGAAACAGATTAAATTAAGCGTTGAGCTTCTTTCTGTATCGTTTTGTATAATTGTTAATTACAACCGTAATTATATAAAATAATATATTGTTTATAAAACAACAAATGCCGTTGATTGAAGGGAGCAAGTCCTTATATTACGATAATTTCAATGGCGAAAGTTACTGTTCCGAGTGCCAATAGTTTTTACGAGATACGACTTCCTTTCTTCGAGTTTCTTAGTATCGGAGAAAGATCAAGGCAAAACTTAATGCAAATTTTCTAGTTTTATAAATGGTAAGTAAAGCTCACTGGTTTGTGAACTGTAGGGCACGAGTAAGCGCCTCTTATATCATTGTCACTCGGCAAATAAGTCCTTGTCAGATAAAACACTTTTCCTCAGAAAATCTCTCGGCTGCAAGATTTTAGATATTATAAAAACCCTCTGTCACAAAGACATAGATTTAATATTAGTGCTACTTACTTACGTTTCTTTTACACGACACCTGTTTTTATGCACATTGTTCTTTATGAAAAGTATGTACATTGACTGCGAGTTATTGCCCTTGACTTCTAATTTTAATTATAAATAGCATGATTATTCAAGTTCGTCACAAAATAAATGCCGATGACGATACCTGTCTCAAAATGAATTGCACCTGCTCAAACTGTTTACCGTGAAAGTTCCACAGGGGGTCTGACTTTAATTTGGTATGGCGCAACTGTTAGGTCGAAATGCTGCATTTTGTGGAAGCGCACGGGAGCAAGTCTCACTTGGAACGTCTAACAGAGAGAATTATTGTTCCAAGTTCAAAGAAGGTTATATCATGAAATTAATTAACTTATTTATTGAAACAAGAAACACTCTCTAACATGAAAGAAATCACAAACGAAAAACATTGAATCACCTCGGCGTTTCAAAAATGTTTCATAGAAAGAACTGATCCTACGGAGCCCCTAAGGCGCAATTGTAAATGTTATTTCGTTTAAACGAATTAAATTATTATTTCGTTTAAACGAAATGATTATTTCGTTTTAACGAAATACCCTATGTTTATTTCGTTTAAACGAAATAATTAATTCGTTTAAACGAAATAACTAATTCGTTTAATCGAAATAATTATTTCGTTTAAACGAAATAAAAAGATGGGTTAATTATTTCGTTTAAACGAAATAGACGAAAAAATTAATTCGTTTAAACGAAATAAACATAGTGTATTTCGTTAAAACGAAATAATTATTTCGTTTAAACGAATTAATTATTTCGTTTAAATGAAATAATTATTTCGTTTAAATGAAATAATTATTTCGTTTAAACGAATTAATTATTTCGTTTAAATGAAATAATTATTTCGTTTAAATGAAATAATTATTTCG
>NW_008708986.1:2548030-2558154 GCF_000327385.1 Lottia gigantea
GGTATTTACACCAAGNTTTCAGAACCAGATAAAGATGTCATCGTATCATTGAGGTCAGTTGGTGGTTTAAAAAGATCACAAGTCTGTTGGTAAACGCTAAATTTTACACAAACAGAATATGAAAAACAGTACAGGGCACAGTGTGAAGTTGAAATTAAGTGCAATGATAAAAAATATGGCTGGTCTGGCACCAAATCCTTCTTTAATAATACAAACATGGTACCTGAAATATATGTAAATAGAGATCAGCATGACAATTACAAGTACATTATTTGTTATACTAAATCTTTATAAATATATAATCTGATTCTCCAAAACATATAATTTTGTATTGAGCGAGGTTTTAAAGGGATTGTAAAAAGGTTTATGTTTTCAATATACATAAAAAATTTAGAAAACCTCTTTACAATCCCTTTAAAACTACACAACAGCAATGTTTTTGGTTTGCGAACCATTGGCGACGGCAAAAGTGGGCAATTTCAATGCTTCGCAATGATATACGCAGAATGTTAGCCGTGCATCTGCAATGATCGCAAAGCATCATAAGCCTCCTCATTGAATAGCGACAGCTTCGCAAGTGAAAAATTGGAGATGGGTTCACGACATCTGCGAAGCTATTCAGAACATAGGTATTTGCCGGTATCTCGGCGGACCGTTTGTGACAATTTTTATCCCATAACCATATATCGGCGACTTAACGGCGAAGTATTTCCGTACCATCTGTGAAACGTCCCTCGATTGGTCACATTGGAGAAAATTATTTTGCAGTTTGAATCTGTGATCAGTTAGACCCAGTAAACACAAACCGTTTTCAAAACATTTTAAAATGTTGTCCAACCATAAGTGACGATCTATAAACATTTTCAAAACATTTTGTCTTGCTTGCCACAACGCCAGAGAATGACCAGCTGCTCTAGATGAGTGGGTTGGGGCCCCTTTCCCGGAAAATTTGTTTTAAAATATGCCTGTTTTTGTAGAATTGTAGCCTAATATTATGCCGATCTTTGCAGAATCATCTGCGTTGCAAATTTAATAGGACTGCTCCACCTTTGAACTTTTGTCGCTATCCATCACAAGGCATCGCAAAGCTTTTCCCATTGCAGACCATTGCCGATTCTTAAATTCTCAGTGGGACTGAGGCAATAATTCTATAATTTTAGACAATTTTATACTGAAAACAATTACGTATAGCCGAAATTGGTCTGTATATTTAGGCGAGATCTCCCTTTAAAGTCTGTTTGAAAATCGTGTTATTGAACGTCAATATTTCATTAGAACGTTTTGAATGTATTATTTGCAATTTTCTTCTATTCTACGGTAATAAAATGAATTTGTATCAAAATGTAGTAATATATAAAAATTTAATCAATTTATTTCTATGATATTCGAGTTAAGAAGCTGTAGTTCCTGCAACTAAATAGCGTGTTGCTATTGTGAGAATTTAATGAAAAAATATTGATAAATTTTAAATTGATACTTATAAGACATTCCACAGCAGTATTGACCCTTAATGTCAGATTTGTTAGTTCGTGGCTTAAAGCTGGAGTGGACAACTTTTTATAGGCCTACTTTTGCCGTCGACTCTCTTGAGTTTGACCAGAAGTGAAATACAGAGTAAAAATTGGTATTGCTGTATTAAGGATTGTTAAATTTCATACAAGGTAACATTGAGAACACTGTCGGAATTGGAGTTGACAATGTTTCGTTTAACTGTTTGAGTGTTACTGCCCCTGACATGATCAAAAACCCGTCAAAAGCTATTGAGATGAGAGGTTGATCAATTTTCAATGAAACTTAGTATGCTTTTGTAAATTGCTGAGATCGCAGGCGACTTCGCAAGTGACGTTTTAACCCTTGATGATGTTTGACTGAATCTCGGATTAGCTTGCAATCCGTAGGTATAGTTAGCTATTTGCCAGAATAATCTTGTCAACAACCCTTTTCCTGCAATTTGAATTCAATTAGTATTATTATAAATGTGAAATGGAATCCCAGTCCATGTATTTCCATTTGACCAATTCTAATGACCACAGCAAAGTATAGAAGAGTCAAAACATTTTGAGTGTATAGATCAATATATCAGACCAGAATTGCCAGCAACATAAGAACATAATACCAATAACACAGAATGTTTGTGGAATTCTTCTCTGTCCACAAGAGTGAATGTTTTTAGATCAATAGTATAAACGAGCAATAGCTTATTTCAATTAGTATAAATAAAAACAAATTATAAACTAAACAAAGAGATGTAGCCTAATGGAAAAGCATTTGCAAAGTGGCATAAAAAGCTAATATTGAAATACATTCGGAATATTTATAAAGATGTACTTTCTCGGCCCTAATTTTTTTTTTTGAAAGATAACGAATTGTGTTTAAATAAAACAAGTGCGTAGATGTAGATGAGTAGATGAAAATGTCATCTTTTATTAAATAATGTCGTTCCTTATTCAATATATATTCTATTATCTTTTATAGAAACTAGTTTTACATATGACATTTGTGTAAATTGGGGGTCTGACGATATTAAGACGAAAAGCTTTCAAGTTTAATTAACTTTGATTCATAGGGTTCCAACCAGTTTGCATATCGCTAGGTAAACGTCCAATGGAAGCGAGTTTTTGTGCCGACCAATTTGGTGCTCCTCCTGTTTTTACTATCTTTAGTATTCCTGTTTAGAAGATACAAAATCCCTCTTAGACAAATTCAACATTTTGTATCAATTTTCATAATCTAAAATTCAACGTCCGTATATCTATTATCTACAGTCGAATATAAAACGAAGCTCTGTCTTCAGGTTGTTATTAATATAATGACATCAAGACGACGTTACTTAATCAAGGATTTAATAGCGGTAGCCATAAGAGGACACATAGAGAAGTCACTGTGGCTCCAAATTAATATAAGAACATTAATGGTTAATTGTCATTTGGCTCAAAGGTGTCGTGTTCATAATATGTGCTGCCTACCCTTGTTTTAAAAACTAAGAAAAGTTTTGTGATACAAAATCACTTATGAAATTAAGATTACCGTTAGGGTTTGATGAATCCATCGGCGGCAGAGTGGTGATCGAGCTCTGGGGCGGCTTCGTATGTGTTTGACAAGATTCGGCATAGTCACATGAATGAAGAACATCACACCAAACTAATCCAGGAGAACAAGTCTGATGGTATGTTGAGTGATATTGATCACAATGGTAATAATATGTACTATTTGTATCATCAGCATAATGTCCTTCAACTCGATTCAGACAAAATGACGGATCATAGGTCACTACTAATCTGAAATCATAGAAGTATTCAATCCCAACACTAACGTATATAATTTAAAAGATTTTTTTTAACTTGACAATAACAACCTGAAATAATTTAAAACGAAGTAGACAATCTAAGACAAAGTATATTTGTTGATTCTAAACTTAAGTAAGGGTAAAACAACGTATACAATCTGACACAACGTGTACAATATGAAATAACGTGACAATCTGAAACAACATGTACAATCTGAAACAACGTAAACAATCTGAAACAACGTGTACAATCTGATACAAAGTATATATTCCCAAACAAAGTACATAATCTGAAACAACGTGTACAATCTAAAACAACGTGTACAATCTGAAACAACGTATAATTTATGAAACAAAGTATGTATTATTCCAAAACACAGTATAAAATCAGAAACAACGTATACAATCTGGAACAACGTGTACAATCTGAAACCACGTGTACAATCTGAAACAACGTATAATTTCCGAAACAAAGTATATATTCCGAAAAAAAGTGTATAAATCTGAAACAACGTATACAATCTGAAACAACGTGTACAATCTGAAACAACGTGTACAATCTGAAACAAAGTATATATTCCCAAACAAAGTACATAATCTGAAACAACGTGTACAATCTGAAACAAAGCATATAATCTGAAACAACGTGTACAATCTGAAACAAAGTATATATTCCCAAACAAAGTACATAATCTGAAACAACGTATACAATCTGAAACAAAGTATATAATCTGAAACAACGTGTACAATCTAAAACAACGTGTACAATCTGAAACAACGTATAATTTGTGAAACAAAGTATGTGTTATTCCGAAACACAGTATATAATCTGAAACAACGTATACAATCTGAAACAACGTGTACAATCTGAAACAACGTGTACAATCTGAAACAACGTATACAATCTGAAACAACGTATAATTTCCGAAACAAAGTATATATTCCGAAAAAAAGTATATAAATCTGAAACAACGTATACAATCTGAAACAACGTATACAATCTGAAACAACGTATACTATCTAAAACAGCGCATACAATCTGAAAAAATTTACACAATCTAAAACAAAGTTTACAATGTGAAATAATTTACACAATCTAAAACAAAGTATACAATCTGTAACAAAGTATACAATCTGTAACAAAGTATACAATCTGTAACAAAGTATACAATCTGTGACAAAGTATACAATCTGTAACAAAGTATACAATCTGTAACAAAGTACACAATCTGTAACAAAGTATACAACTTAAAATAATGTTTACAATCTGTAACAAAATATATAATATGAAACAACGAATACAATCTGAAACAACGTTTACAACCTATAACAAAATATACAATATGAAACAACGCATGCAATCTGTAACAATATATACAATATGAAATAACTTATACAATCTGAAACAACATATTTAATCTGACACAAAGCATTCAATTTGAATACAATTTGAAAAAAAGTGTACAATATTTTTTAATGTATATAATCTGATATGATCTAAACAATCTAAAACAACGTACACGATCTATATCAACGTATACCATCTAAAACAACGTATACGATATATAACAACGTATACAATCTAAAACAACGCATTTAATCTGAAAAAAATTTAAACAATCTAAAACAACGTATACGATCTATATCAACGTATACAATCTAAAACAACGTATACAATCTAAAACAACGCATTTAATCTGAAAAAAAAATTAAACAATCTAAAACAACGTATACGATCTATAACAAATCATCTTTCAAATGGTAAAACACACACGCAAACCGCTATTTGTCAAATAAACAACTCTTCGCCCAAACATATCCAACTTTGCTTACCTGCAAAGTACTTTTATCAACATAAAAAATCCAAACCATGTACCAGCCATGTTTAAAAGGGAAGCTGAAAATACCACAATATAATGTAGACTTGCGCAGGAGTTTTTTTAACCTTTACTACAATTCACTTTATGACTTTTTATAGATTTTATACGCCCACATGATTGTGTTGGTAATGAGAAATATTCAATTAAAAGGGCCTTAATGACCGTTCTAGGTCTCTTATAGCTTCTATTCACATCATTCCTATTTCCCATCTAACGTCTTTGGACCCTGTAATCTCACCTAACATGAAAGGTAATAATCTGGTAAGAGAAAAGAGCATATTGAAATCACATCATAGTCAAACCGGTTCACTGTGAAGATTTTGATAAAGCTGTACAACACATTAACAGTAACAAAAAGGCAATAACTTATTAAAAAAAAAATTTACTCTGAAACTGGTCGTATGGGCGTGTTTTCCGATGTCGGACAACGAACGAAAGTGTTAGGCATATAGACAATAATACTGATACAAATAAAGCACAGAAATAGCTTATTGAAAATTCTTGTAAATAATTTACCCATGGGAGAATTCATTATAGAATCCGAGGTTAATAAATATATGTTTTGTCTAAGTATTCATGGCTACGAGGTTCGTTTAAAGAAACCAGTCTTACCAGCACTTGTATCGCAACAAAACATTGTCACCAGTTTTGCTATAGAAAAGAATTCCTAAGTGTCAGTAACTTATATATGTTCTTCTCTTCTTCTACAGATTTGGCTAATGACGACGAATTATGCCATTCAATATAATACAATGCAAGTTTTCAATCCGCATCAGACATTTCCTTTAAGATTTCCATCTTTTTAGGATTTTTAGGTGTATAGCCTGATGCTCAAGGGTTCAAGTTGATTGCGTCTTCATAATGTCAGATTTTTACTTCGTATATACTAATAATACCTTTACTGCAATTGCAGTAGCGTTTCTAAGAAACATCAGGCAAGAAGCCAAACAGGGGACACACAATTTTCCACTACGTATGATGCAAAACTAATTTGAAAGATGGGGAGGGGGACGTAGAAACGACACTGCTCCTATAGTCACTTGCATCATAGAAGTTCGTAAATGAAGCGATAGGCTTTGATAGAAAGTCTGACTGTATTCGCTATCCAATCAAATAGCTTCTCATACAAGAAAAGTCAATTAATTCTACCTCACCCGTCACTCCGTCAGTGAGTTCGTCACTCCGTCAATGAGTTCGCCACTCACGTCAGTGATTCCGTCATAACGTCAATCGTCAATGCTACCGAAAAAAAAATGTAATATTAATGAATTATAATCACAAAACGAAATCAAAACGAAATTTTTAGAAAGACGTACGTCGATGCTACCTTACAAAATGATGAATACTAGCGTTTCTTAAAATAAAACGAAAGAATATGCCAGTCCGTCAGTGGCGAACTCATTGGCGTAATGACGTATGAAGTAGTCCAGGGCTGATATACAGCTAATTCATCCATCACTGCGTTATTGGCTCAATCCGTCATTGACGTCAGTCCGCCAATAATCCCAGTGACGGGTTGACGTAGTTACGTATAACATAATCCAGGTGACGGAGTGGCGAACTCATTGTCGGAGTGGCGAACTCATTGACGGAGTGGCGAACTCATTGACGGAGTGACGAACTCACTGACGGAGTGACGTATGAGGTAGCCCTAGACAGGGGAAAACATTTCATCCGTCATTCGTCGATGCTACCTTACAAAATTACAGGGCTCTATGTAGGGCGCTTCTTCATGCGTCGCTCCGGCATTGGTCTCAATGGATCCATCATTCCCGTCAGTCCGTCATTGGCTTTATGCGTCATTGGCGTCAGTCCG
The DNA here is from genome assembly GCF_000327385.1 of Lottia gigantea. Lineage (NCBI taxonomy): Eukaryota > Metazoa > Mollusca > Gastropoda > Lottiidae > Lottia > Lottia gigantea. Next base: position 2,555,013 of record NW_008708986.1, read on the forward strand.
TCAATCATCCATGTGACGGAGTGGCGAACTCATTGACGGAGTGGCGAACTCATTGACGGAGTGGCGAACTCATTGACGGAGTAACGAACTCACTGGCGGAGTGACGAACTCACTGACGTACTGACGTATGAGGTAGCCCTTATGCATACACGCCTTATTCATCCGTCACTCCGTCAATGAATCGGTAGCTCCGTCATTCATCCAAGTGACGTAGTGGTGAACTCATTGACAGAGTGGCGAACTCATTGACGGAGTGACGAACTCATTGACGGAGTGGCGAACTCATTGACGGAGTGACGAACTCACTGACGGAGTGACGTATGAGGTAGCCCTCATGCATACACGCCTTATTCATCCGTCACTCCGTCAATGAATCGGTAGCTCCGTCATTCATTGCCATTGGCTTAATCCGTCATTGACGTTAGTCCGTCAATCACCCAAGTGACGGAGTGGCGAACTCATTGACGGAGTGGCGAACTCATTGACGGAGTGGCGAATTCGTTGACGGAGTGACGAACTCACTGGCGGAGTGACGAACTCACTGACGTACTGACGTATGAGGTATCCCTTATGCATACACGTCTTATTCATCCGTCACTCCGTCAATGAATCGGTAGCTCCGCCATTCATCCAAGTGACGTAGTGGCGAACTCATTGACAGAGTGGCGAACTCATTGACGGAGTGACGAACTCATTGACGGAGTGGCGAACTCATTGACGGAGTGACGAACTCATTGACGGAGTGGCGAACTCACTGACGGAGTGACGTATTAGGTAGCTCTCATGCATACACGCCTTATTCATCCGTCACTCCGTCAATGAATCGGTAGCTCCGTCATTCATTGCCATTGGCTTAATCCGTCATTGACGTCAGTCCGTCAATCACCCAAGTGGCGTAGTGGCGAACTCATTGACGGAGTGGCGAACTCATTGACGGAGTGACGAACTCATTGACGGAGTGGCGAACTCATTGACGGAGTGACGAACTCACTGACGGAGTGACGTATGAGGTAGCCCTCATGCATACACGCCTTATTCATCCGTCACTCCGTCAATGAATCGGTAGCTCCGTCATTCATTGCCATTGGCTTAATCCGTCATTGACGTCAGCCCGTCAATCACCCAAGTGGCGTAGTGGCGAACTCATTGACGGAGTGACGAACTCATTGACGGAGTGGCGAACTCATTGACGGAGTGACGAACTCACTGACGGAGTGGCGAACTCACTGACGTACTGACGTATGAGGAAGCCCTAGATAGGGGAAAACATTTCATCCGTCATTCGTCGATGCTACCTTACAGAATACGAAACACCAATAATTACAAGAGAAAACGAAAAAATAAATGCAGCATTGATTAAGTCAGTATAATTCAGCCATTTCGTTAAACTAAAGGAATGCATCAGAGCAGCACTGATGTCCGTCAGTAAGTCAATATTTTCGTCGAGACCGTTACTAGTACCGAAACTTTCGCAACTTAATCCCGTATTCTTTCTCTTCGTTGTTTACATAGAGCCCCCTTAATTTTGTAAGGTAGCATCGAAGAATGGCGGATGAAATGTTTACCGTGGCAAGGGCTTCCTCATACGTCAGTACGTCAGTGAGTTCGCCACTCCGTCAATGAGTTCGCCACTCCGTCAGTGAGTTAGCCACTCCGTCACTGTGGTGATTGACGAAGTGACGCCAATGACGGATAAAGCCAATGACGGACTGACGGGAATGATGGATCCATTGACACCAATGCCGGAGCGACGCATGAAGAAGCGCTGTATTAACAGACTGTCCCAATGAAAGGTTGGGGCAATTTTATGACTGTTTGATGTCAATGAAAAAAACCCTAAAATGTAAAAATAATCTAAGAATGGATCAAAAACTAAACTTTGATAACATTGTCAGGTTAACTAAACCATTGACGTGACGCACTGACGGTCGAAGGATTCATTGACGGAGTGGCGAACTCATTGACGTTGTGGCGAACTCATTGAGTGACGTCAGTACGTCAGTGAGTTCGCCACTACGTCAGTGAGTTCGCCACTACGTCAGTGAGTTCGTCACTCCGTCATACGGAATGACGGGCCGTTTGATGGGCTGGCGGAATCCTTAGCAGAGAGATGGAAGAGGTATTCATGGACTGGCTCCAATGACAGATATCAATAAAGTCCGGGGGCTTTCAATTCAACCTAAAGGAATGCTAAAACTGAATGCCAATAAATTAGGTATTCAGCCCTGGATTGCTTCATACTTAACAACATATATGAGTTCACCACTCCATCAATGGGTTCGCCACTAAGTCATTGAGTTCGCCACTCCGTCAATGAGTTCACCACTACGTCAGTGAATTGTCCACTCCGTCAATGAGTTCGCCACTATGCCAATGAATTCGCCACTATGTCACTGCAATGATTGACGGACTAACGACAGATTGAAAAAAAAAAGAAAATGTTCAAGGAATCTAGGAAAGCGGTGAAAAAATCTATCGCGATTTTGGTATAGTGAAAGTATAATAAAAAATATTTTATGGCACTATTAGAAGACAAAACAGTTTTCTTATTATTTGTTTTATTAAAAATAAAAGAATACCAGAATTCGACATAAAATATTACAAGTTTTTGAAAAAATATATATTTTCACAGTTATCATAATCATGGCAAACGAGTGATGGCTATAGGCTACACTTACAAAACAGCAGCTTTAATCTCATTTATTCTTCTGTTTTTAAAACAATAATATAATATCTCCATTGATCACAGCACATTTCAATATGGCTTGTTACTTACAAATGCATAATGTAAATATTGTCTAACGCATTCAGAAGCAACAATTCAAGTGTTGGAGTTTAACGTCTTTTTTCATTAAAAATGCAATATGATCATGACTACAAATTTTTTCACATCATTTGTTCCATATTAAAGGTTCCAAAGTTTTTTTTTTTATCTTCACATATGTATTAGGAACACTGAAAGGATCAATTTTCACCATTCCAATTTTCAATAGGACGTCTGCGGTTCATGTAATTCCCTTTAAACCATCGCAAAAACTGAAAATAATATATAAGAAACTTTCAGATGGTGAAGTAATAAAACGCCCCCCCCCCCCCCCTTCGTTTTAATGGAATTGCAAGAAACGCAGATCTGAAAATTAGA
>NW_008708986.1:2558204-2577066 GCF_000327385.1 Lottia gigantea
CTAAAAAAACCGTTAATTGAACATAAATTGAAGATCGAAGTTATTTCCAATATAGCATTCCAAATTTCGACAAAAGCAGAAGAAATTTTTTTCTATAGTGATCACCAATCCATTTCGAAGAAAAATCGCGAAAAGTTCTCAACAATATACATAACAAAACATGCCAAAGTCCATCAAGATCAGGTCCCATCACGACCCATAAGCAAATTGAGATCGATATCCTGCAAGAATGTTGATATAGGTTCATACAATAATAGAAACGAGTTACGATGCTTTAAAAACACGAAAAATCGAAGTCATTAGCTTGTATCTTATTTTCGTTTACTGATGGAAATTAGATATTCCCCAATTTGTACGAAATTTTTTTTTTTAGTCTTTGACATGTTCTATAGACAATTTGATTTAAATACTCCGTCAAATGTCGTTTTTCGTTTAAGAACTTATTAAAACAAAAGTTACAAAATTGTAAGGTAGCATCGACGTATTGATGGACTCCAGTGACGGAGTGGCGAACTCACTGACGTAGTGACGAACTCATTGACGCAGTGGCGAACTCATTGACGGAGTGACGAACTCACTGACGTACTGACGTATGAGGTAGCCCTGACTCAGAAAAGTGGCTATCGCATTCAAGGTGGGTTGATTGTAACATTCAAATATGACCTTTTACGGACACGGATACAAAACACCTTCACTCCGTCTTGGTAGTATTTGTAATTATAACAACAAAAAGAGGTCATAGCACTCTGTTACCACAGAGTTTTTATTGATACAATAGCCTATAGCAGTTCAATGAAATAGGTTGAACTTAAGTGAACTCAAAAGTCATTGAGCTGTAATAAATAAAAGTTGGAAATCATTAGGACATTAATGTCTAATACTCATATGTATTGTCTCTTTAACACATTAGAAACTATTACATTTGCCAGAAAAATTTGAAAGGTTTTGATGACTGCAATTGTTACAAGGTTGTAAATGTGGGGATTTGATTAAATTGCTAGCGAATGCACAGCCAATCAGATGTCTCAGGGTCATTTGCCCTCCCAGAAAAGTGGTTTGCACCTCCAATTGTACCACATTATTTTCAAAAAATCTAAATGTCTACCTTTTTTTACACAATATTTGTCAGAACGCACTTCATTTTTTCTAAAATTTTCTTTAGAGCACCCGCTAGGACGCTCTATGAAAGGCTCGCGACTATGACACCAACACAGAGTAGCCAAAATTTAAATTCAGCCTCAGCAGTTGTCCCCCATTGTGTCAGTCTGTCCATTATTTGTACACCAAGTCTCGGAAGGCTGCCGCTGCCACTGACTATAGAGTTTTATAATTATTTATAACTCTATGGTCAATACTAAACAAAGTCTTCCTCAAGAGGATTCTGATTGACTGTATTCATTGGATTACAATCTGATCAAATTGCTGTATTCCGTGATATGAGAAATTTAGCTATTGCATCAAGGTAGGCTATAAGACGAAGTTCGTAATAAATTGACATTATGAAGATGGGATCAGGACTGTAATATTCCGACTCTGTCTCTCTATGAAACAAGTGCTCTAGGAAAAATAATGGAATCAATACTTAGAGATGCTTAAATGAAGCAACTCGTGGCAAATAAACTACTATCTACCGAGCATATGGATTTCAACCGGGACGTTCCACCACGTACCACACAGCTACTCGAGGTTCTAGTTGAAGGCCATATACACCAATGGATAGAGAACTTCCTTAACAACAGAAGGCAACGTGTTACAGTAAAATCTACCAGCTTTCACGGACTCGGGTTGAAAGTGGCGTTCTCAATGGCAGTGTGCTTGGACCCAACTTGTTTCTTGTCTACGCCAATGACATACCAAGTGCCGTTGAATACAAGATTATGTTTTTTGCAGTTGACATTAATCTTTTGGGACGATGTAGCAGAATAGAAGACAGAAACAGACTCCAGCAGGACATTAATAACCTTGTAGAATGGTCTAATAATTGACAGATGCAGTTCAATGTAGAAAGTGTAAACCCTACACTTTGGATATACCAACCCTAAAACTAACTATTATCTAACAGAACAGGATTGAACCACAAAAGAGCTTTTAAAAACCACAGAAGAAACTGACATTGGGGTAACTTTTCAATCTAAAGTTCAACACACACATTTCCGGCAAAATTAAGAAGGCTAACAGATTGATTGGTATGACCAGAAGATCCTTTACACACCTGAAAAAGGAAATGTTCCTTCCGATCTACAAATCATTGATCCGTCCCCACCTAGAATACGAAGTTTCAGTATGGTATCAAACCCTAAAAAAGATATCGAAGCATTAGAAAACACCCAACGTCGAGCCACCAAAATCATACCATCAATAAAACATTTACTGTATCTAGAAAAATTCGGATTCCTTGGCCTACCCTCACTTGAGTATAGAAGACAACGATCAGACATGATCCAGGTCTACAGTGTCCTCAGTGGAAAAGATGAATTATCAAATCCATATCTTTTTACCGTATGGACTACTACCAGAACTAGAGGAAATAGCAAGAAACAGAAGAAACAACAAACAAGACTAGATGTAAGGAAGAACTCCTTTGCCATCAAAGTAGTTTTATGTTTTTATATTAAACTCAACCTCCATAAACAACTTCAAGTCTAACCTCAACTCAGCCTGGAAAATCATCAAATCCAAATTCACTCCAAGTTTTTATCAGTAACAACCACACTTTCAACTCAAGATGACCAACATGATAATTAAGAATTTAAAACTTGATCCTTGAAGAATAGATAATTTTATCTACCGTAGGCCTACTCCGCATGCGCATTCCAGATAATTTTTCAAACTAATATCCAAATCAGGAGGTCAAGAAGCATTTATTGTTTAAAAAGACAGAAGAACATATGACAGTTGACAGCTATGTCCCTGAACAAATTCCCGTGACATTTTGCCTTCTTCTCAACAGTTCAGTTCAACATTCATAGCCTAATACATGGCGTTCAAATTTTTATGGCTATGTTGGACTGATAGATGTGTAGGCCTACGTCGTCCCCAGTATATTTCCCAAAAGTTAATGAAGTAGTATTCTATCAATTGATGTATGAAAGTAGATACAGGTGCCATAAGTTTTGCAGGTGCCCTTTCAGTTTCAGTGACGAAAAACATTTGCACTTCAATGTTGGTTCATAGAATGATTCTATTATGTTGGTTATGAAAAAAAGAGTTATCTTCTCTTGCGTCGTCTGCATTTCCCACAATGCATCAATTCAATATGTCAGCCTCTTAGAATTGGATTTTCCGCTTTGAATAATATTGTTTATGAACATTGCGATTTGTTTCTTTGAAAGTGCTGACAGAATGTTCGAATGAGAAGCAACAATTAAATGCAGTAAAATGTGCACTGCACAAGTATTTCACAATTCTAGAAGTGAAGTGGACGCTTATCTGAGAGGTGAAATTCTCAGCGAAAAATTTCTTACTCTGTTTGGATCTAGAGAGGATTTGATTAACAAGTAAGTTGACATTTTCGCCGTACTGCAAAGCAAAATTTGCTTTATTTCATTTTTTTTTTTTATTGCGAATATATTTTGATTCACAAAAGAGTTGCAAAGTTCAATGGATAGGTTAAGCCAAGGCCATTACCATAAATAATAATATAATCATTCATAGTGATAGACTGCAACTTATTTTCTAAAATTAACTGTCATGCATACAGTCAAGTAACCTAATTTCGTGCTAACCTATTTTTCGTGCATTTCCGGAAATGATTAATAATTTACATGTGCGACCTTGCGTGGCCTCTGCATTTGCTTGTTTTGATAAACATTGGTTTTCTGTACAATGTCAGCTAGTAGAATGAATCCAGTAGTTTCAAGCACGGTAAAATCTAATAATGTATACTTTGACAAATACAAAATGGCGGATTTCAGTTAGGCCCTGTTACTAAACGTCACCATTTTTTATCGGCCGAATTTCCTTATAATCCCAAGCGGTAATCGGGATTCCAAGTGTCGTCTGCTAGAATGTAGTCCATCGAATGAAGTCACATGATCAACTACCGGATTCCGTGTTAGCAGAAAATTTCTATGGGACATATTCTTATGTTGTTTCAGTGACTTTTAGCAATAAATCACGCTACGTATCTTATTTTGTCAGTCACTATTTTTTTTAAAATCGTGGTTCTTTGAAGGACTTGTCTCTAGTTATAATGAATTGATATTAAAGATAAATACTAAGAGAAGTTAATTATGCCACCCGGTATCCATACAATGTGTTTTTCTCGACTTATTTATAGATCAAACATTGTACACAAAAATAGGTGACGCATTCTGCCGCCGTTGCCGAGTTGGTCGCTCATGAAATATGGGTCAAAGTGAAGGATTCAAAAGAAAATCGAAATAAACTAATTTTAATTATTTTGTAGAATATCCGAGGAAAGATCTAAGACATAAAAAAAAAATTCGTTTTTTTAACTTTGACGAAATTCAGTGTTGAATCCTTATTTCCACAAAAATAGGTTACACCACTGTATATGTAGGGTAGGCTTTTTTAAATTGCATAAGGCCCATTATCTCAAATTTGTAAGTAAATTTTTCAGATGTAAAGTTCAAAAGAAGAAAAAGACTAAGAAAATAAAGAAGACTAAAGAAGGAAAGAAAAAGGTAACAGTAACCTACTAAAAGTAATTCACCACTGGTTATCTGTTGTAGAACCATATTCTATATACCATGGCTAGTGAAATACTGCTATTTTTTTTATAGTGACTGCCATTAATAAAGTATACTAGGACTAGAGGTGTTTGTGTGGTCCGATATGATGATCATGGACTAGATTATGTGTGTGCGCATCTTAAAAATATACCAGGTGCAATAGGAATGATTGCATTTATTGAATTTATTAAATTTTTTAGAGAGAAAAGAGTCCGGAAGAACAAGACAATGGCATTGCATCAGTGGAACTTCCAGGCAATGCATCTGTATTTAATGTTTATGCCAGTGTAAGGCAGATGGTGTTACAGCAATGTTTACGTGAAACAGCTAAAATTTATCGTCATGCTCACAGTAATTCTAATTCTGGTAGTGATAGTGAGGAAGAGAGTGAAGAAAGAGCTAAAGATAGTATCATCAAATTACCTAAGGTATGTTTTGTTCCAGTTATTGTAAACAGGACATCAGTTTAGTTGATTTTTCACTGTTTTCTTAATGGCTGTTATAGATTTAATGTTTTATGTACACCATGATATAGTCTAAATAATATAGACTCTGTAGATAATTACATTAGTTTGTATATTACAGATTGTTGGTTTGGGATTAAATGGTGTATTTGAGTTAATCCATGAAACAAGATCTAAGTACCCAGAATTATGTGTGAAAGCTTTAAGAGCATTGCTAGATTTATTACAAGGTCAACACCCTGAGGAGATGAAGTCAGAGCCTCCTGGAATTGTTGGTATGTGAACAATGTTTGCAACAACAGATAAATGTTTTGTCAAAATTACTAATTATTATGGCTCAAAGAAATAGATCTCATCATTATATTTGTGTTTAATTGTTAAGATTGATTGGCAAACGAACTGTACACTAATAGAAACGGTGCAAAAAGGTAGCAAATGAGTTGACACTGCTGTAGACATCATTTTGATAGTGGGACTATGTGGTGAGTGAAAAGGTAGTGTTAGTTGTGGAGTGTGGGTACATGTGAGTCAAACGGTTAACTTGAAGTGAGTTGACATCCAATGTCATTCTGTTTTATTTTTTTCAGAGAATCTGTATAATCTATTGATGAGTATAGCCACCGACCAATCTTCAGTACAAGCTAGAGGAACAAAAGAAGAAGAGACTTCCCTGGCTTGTTCAGCACTGATTAGTTTAGCTATCTCACTAGGAGACACTGGGAAATTATTGATGGCTATTTCAGCTCTATTGATGAATCCACCTTCCATAGTTCAACAACAAATTAAGGTTAGTTTTCTTTACATTTGCTTGCAATCCTAGTGGTCCGATTCTGGTATGAAATTTCCTCTACCTCAGAGATGCAGAAAAAGAGGCCTTAATGAAACGTTGCCTATTCGTGCAGATTGGAAATTAACCGAAGCCCTTTGTGCTACAAGCTATTGAGTAGGCTAATGCTTCTTTACTTGCAAAATAATTTCCCTCGTAGTATTTCATTAAGTCGCCTGTTTTCATTAGCATAATGTAGAGCAGAAAATTGGACATCTATTGTTTTTTAGTTCTGTCATACTTGTTTCCCTGAGATTTCTACTTCTTTTAAACATATAAGTTATATTTTCTGTTGCAGGTACCTGGTATACTGTCATCTCTACAGAAAAGTGTTCAAGCGGTATTAATTGGTAAAAGTCAACTTCCAGACTGGTTTAATGAGGGAGTACGTCAAAAAGCACTCACTTCATCTTTTCAATTTAAAACTCAAAAGAAAGGTAAGAGATGAGGCAAATGAGTAATATAGACTTTATGATCATTTTGAACATAAATTCTAGAATAATGTTTCCTGAAGCCTGTTTTAGTTTTGATGCTTTCCTGTTAAAGAGAACCTGTTTCCATCCACTGTGTTTTGATGCTCTTTTTTTTGAAGGAACCTATCTGTTTTAACCTCCCTGAATTTTGATGTATTAAAGGTAAATGTGGTGAAGAGAATAGTGCTATAGCTAGTGATGGTAGTTATATATATATTGTAAATGATCATGGTTTATATAAAGTTGGTTCTGGATTCGGTGGTACTATACAGGTATGTATAGGGTTGGGCCTTACATAAAATATAATGTTAAATGTTAAACTATTGTTGAAATGATTCCTTTGTTTCAAAATAATTGGCTTCACCTTTAGTCTTGAGTTATGGGTGACTTCCAATCCTTAGGTTTTTTTAAGAATAGTTCCTGAAAATTAAGAATTTATCACTATTTTTTATTGATTTAATTTTAGGGACATGTATATAATTCAAAAGAAGATTTTGATGTTGAAGAAAATACTTGGCTGGCTTTTGTTAGGGTAAGTAAAGTCCTGTGAATTAAAACGATTAAAGACCAAATACATAGCAATCAAAATTTCCTAGCTTCTTTCAGTTTTGAATAAAAGTTTATTTCAATTGAGAATATATTGAGCGTGCTCAAACAATTGAATTTCCTAAATGTACATTTATGATTGATAGATGTTGTTATTTAGTGTTCTACATGTATTATGATCGATGCTAAGTCTGAATTAATAGCTAGTTGAATATTGGTGATTAAGGTTATATGCATCATTGAAACCTAAGTATTGTTAACTTTTCATTATGCTTCTTACACACGTAGGCATGTCAGTGATAGTTGATCTTAATCAATTGTGAAGTTTCATTTCAGAATAAATTGTTGTATCGTGTTGATAAATGGGCCTCCACATCATTATGTGTTATTAATAAAGATACTCTAGCTATAGAGAAATCTTATCTACTAGAATGTAAGTACTGTCCTTTATTAACACCATCATGATATGCTTTTGTCTAGTTTACAAAATATTGTACTGCAAATCTGTTGTATTGATGACTTTCCCTATTCTTAGCCTATTTAACACTTAAACGCTAAGAAAGTTGATCATGACTTAAGTCTAGATTCAATCGTTTAATAGTCTAATAAGTTGCACATGTATGACTCTTTAATTTTATAATATTTACAGCCTCTAATATTGGTCCCATGGTATTATTTAGTGATGGTGAAAATGTTGGTAAAATAGCTCCAGATAAAGATGTATGTATTTTATCTTCTATCTATTATCTAGATAACATTTCCAAAAAGCTATTGAATAGAAATGAATTTTTTCCTACTGAAACACAGTCATCTGCATCTCAATTTAGCTTCAGAATTAAATGTTGGTTTTGTCCATAATTAGATTATATCTCTCCTCGTTTCTGCCATACATCATACTACTGAAATTATGTATTTATTGGTGTTATTATTTTATTTATAGGATTGTTATGTTGTTAAAATGTACAGTATAGAGAAGACACCTCTCACAGTAATACATGAATTACCTCTCAAATTAACTAGGAAATGTATGGAGATGTTTGGCTGTAATAATATGGACCCAGAGACTGATCGCAGATCACTTGGTATGTTTAATTTTTACTAAATAGTTCTTTAGATTTATTAATATTACTGTCTCTGGGTAGGTTTGATTACTGCATAGATTTATTATGATTACTTTCTAAAGACTATGTAGGATTACTATGATTACTTGACTAGTTAGGATTTCTTTCAAAAGACTAAGTAAGTTTATTATGATTACTTTCTAAAAACTAGGTAAGTTTATTATGATTACGTTCTAAACACTACCTAAGTTTATTATGATTACTTTCTAAAGACTAGGTAAGTTTATTATGATTACTTTCTAAAGACTATGTAGGATTACTATGATTACTTGACTAGTTAGGATTTCTTTCAAAAGACTAAGTAAGTTTATTATGATTACTTTCTAAAAACTAGGTAAGTTTATTATGATTACGTTCTAAACACTACCTAAGTTTATTATGATTACTTTCTAAACACTAGGTAAGTTTATTATGATTACGTTCTAAACACTACCTAAGTTTATTATGATTACTTTCTAAAGACTAGGTAAGTTTATTATGATTACTTTCTAAAGACTATGTAGGATTACTATGATTACTTGACTAGTTAGGATTTCTTTCAAAAGACTAAGTAAGTTTATTATGATTACTTTCTAAAAACTAGGTAAGTTTATTATGATTACGTTCTAAACACTACCTAAGTTTATTATGATTACTTTCTAAAGACTAGGTAAGTTTATTATGATTACTTTCTAAAGACTATGTAGGATTATTATGATTACTTCTAAAGACTAGGTAAGTTTATTATGATTACGTTCTAAACACTACCTAAGTTTATTATGATTACTTTCTAAAGACTAGGTAAGTTTATTATGATTACTTTCTAAAGACCAGGTAAGTTTATTATGATTACATTCTAAATACCAGGTAAGTTTATTATGATTACTTTCTAAAGACTAGGTAAGTTTATTATGATTACTTTCTAAAGACCAGGTAAGTTCATTATGATTACCTTCTAAAGACTAGGTAAGTTTATTATGATTACTTTCTAAAGACCAGGTAAGTTTATTATGATTACTTTCTAAAGACCAGGTAAGTTTATTATGATTACGTTCTAAAGATCAGGTAAGCTTATTATGATTACGTTCTAAATACCAGGTAAGTTTATTATGATTACTTTCTAAAGACTAGGTAAGTTTATTATGATTAATTTCTAAACACTATCTAAGTTTATTATGATTACTTTCTAAACACTACCTAAGTTTATTATGATTACTTTCTAAACACTACCTAAGTTTATTATGATTACTTTCTAAAGACCAGGTAAGTTTATTATGATTAAGTTCTAAAGACCAGGTAAGTTTATTATGATTACTTTCTAAACACTACCTAAGTTTATTATGATTACTTTCTAAAGACCAGGTAAGTTTATTATGATTACGTTCTAAATACCAGGTAAATTTATTATGATTACTTTCTAAAGACTAGGTAAGTTTATTATGATTACTTTCTTAAGACCAGGTAAGTTTATTATGATTACTTTCTAAAGACCAGGTAAGTTTATTATGATTACGTTCTAAAGACCAGGTAAGTTTATTATGATTACTTTCTAAACACTACTGAAGTATATTATGATTACGTTCTAAACACTACTTAAGTTTATTATGATTACGTTCTAAACACTACCTAAGTTTATTATGATTACGTTCTAAACAATACGTAACTTTCTTAATCACTAGGTGGATTAGTCATTGGTTAGGTTTATTATTGTTTTCATTACTGTATAAGTCATTGGTTAGATTTATTATTGTTTTCATTACTGTATTAGTCATTGGTTAGGTTTATTGTTTTCATTACTGTATAAGTCATTGGTTAGGTTTATTATTGTTTTCATTACTGTTTAAGTCATTGGTTAGGTTTATTATTGTTTTCATTACTGTATAAGTCATTGGTTAGATTTATTATTGTTTTCATTACTGTATAAGTCATTGGTTAGGTTTATTGTTTTCATTACTGTATTAGTCATTGGTTAGGTTTATTATTGTTTTCATTACTGTATAAGTCATTGGTTAGGTTTATTATTGTTTTCATTACTGAATGAATCATTGGTTATGTTTATTATTGTTGATTTTAGTGACTGGTTTTGATGAAGATACAGCAAGTGTAGTTGTTGGGAAAGAATTTAGTTTAATTAGAACTGTTGGTGGGAAGGTAAGCCAATTGTTTGCAGGACACTGTAGATTATATCAACAACATCAAGTGAACTCAATGCAGGGAAAAGTAAAGTAAAAAACAAACTATAAAAAGAAATTTAAATATTGGCAAGAACATCTGATTCAGTCTAATTTATGGTACATTTGCTCCTTTAATGTTTCAGAATAAGAATCTATTGTCAGATTTGTGTAATTAAAACTTGATAAAGTTTATAAAAAAAAATAATGATCTTAACAAATATGTTTTTGTTTTTTGTAATTTGATTGTAGGTATTATACAATGGTCGAGCTGCGTCATTAGGTATTAAACAACCTGTAGCAGTACCACCTAATAAATGGACTGAACTACCCATTACTAAATCACCTAAAATAGTACAGATATCCATGGGACACGATGGCTTACATGCTCTGATGGTAGCTGAAGATGGTAGTTTATTTTTTGTGGGCACAGCTAAAAGAGGGGAGGATGGAGAGTCCAGCTTGTGTAAGTTCTTCCTCCTTGACATGGTCATCATCTGTATGAAGAAATTAGGATATCAATTTTAATTCTCAGTGATTTGTCTGTAGATTACATACACCCATTTACAATTTGTATGGTTAGGAAAATGAGGAAAGGAACAACCTGAATCTTGATGAAATCTCTTGGGTGAAAGTCAAGCATCAGTTTTCTAACTTAACTGGGCAGTTGATAACATGTGATTCTACGAACTCTAACAGATCGAGCTAAAACCCAGTATAATCCATATTTCTCCTTGTTATCAAACAGGCAAATCTGACAAATTTTGAATAAATATTTCAGCAAAAGGAAGAAGACAACCTAAAGCAGTAAAACCTAAGAAGATGATAAAATTAGAAGGTAAAACTATAGTGTATTCAGCCTGTAATACTGGTAGTAGTGCTGTAGTGTCTAAAGAAGGAGAAGTATTTATGTTTGGTAAAGATACAGCTCATTGTGACCATAGTACTGGTGAGTTTCTCTTTTCCTTAGCTTCAATAATATAACTCTTTATAGATACCTATGGCTATGTATTTTTCAGTCTCCTTACATCTGTTTCCACTATGATTTACTTGGTTTGTGACTTAAAAGGATACGTCTTAGAATAGAAACAAAATTGGCCAACAAGTGTATATATATTCAACAGTTGGACTTACCAGGTTCCTTGACTAAATAATAGAATCTCTATATAAGATGATATATCAATTAGACTAAATAATTATTTCTAAGCATGTTTCAAACTTACTGCTATAGTTAATTGGGTTATAGAGGGATACTTTACAATATATCCAATGTAGATGCTAGAGAATATGAGTATTCCTTGTTCAAAAATAAGGTGCCCTCGAAGTAGGAGGGCATGCCATATGTGTTATAAAGACCTTGAAGATCCATTCCATCCTTGTCAAGGGGAGTGCTAACCGGCTCTCCTTTTTAATAACACAAGTGTGTTTTGTACATCTTGCAGTATATATACCTCAAATCATTTCAGTAAAGTATTAAAAGGTGTTTTAGGTTAATATTATATTAAACAGTAAATAGTGAAAGTATCTAAATATTATATAATATTTATGTGTGAAAACAAAGTTCTTTACCCTATATTTTGATTTTCCTAAAATCTGTTATTCGGGTGAAATTCTATCTTTTGAAGGGCTATCTTTTCATGAAATTATAACCTGACCTTCATGAGTTATTTCCCTTGAATCCTATTTTCCTACATTGTTAAATAACTGTGCTCTAACAATCCATTCATAGTGACAATACATTAGCTATGCCTTACAACATTTGATTTACATTGAAGCTTATAACCTTAATAGTTCCTATTTATTGGTAGATGGGGCACGAAGATAAATCAATTTTCCGGATATTTCAATGCTGTATGATTACAGAAAAGTGTGTTTAATCAACCCAAACCTGAAAATAACTTATAAATAATGGAACAGATTTGGGATTTCACTACTTGAATGTTTTTCATCACAAACTTATACTTCAAATCCTTAAACTGGCCATTTTACAAGCTTTTTTTAAAATTTATTTTTTTTAATGATAGATAAAAGAAGTTTATCGATGGAAGAAAGGATTACACACATCTTGAGTATTTTTGTAGGTCTTTTCGATTTGATAGATTAGCTATTTTGTGCATCTAGTCGTTACACCTATTTTGAGATTGATCTATTTCCTTTTTATTTTGTGGGTTTAAAACATCATCTGTGAACTTGATGATTGATTTCAAACTTTTCATTTCAGGTCATGTAACTGAATTAAAAGATGTAGTAATAACACAAATAGCTCTAGGTAAAGCTCATGCTGTAGCTCTATCAAACAAAGGACAGATTTATACTTTTGGTATCAATAACAAGGGACAATGTGGTCGAGATTTCACTCCTGGTGCCTCTAGAGAGGCCATACGTAAGTTTTATCCTAAATATGTATTGAAAGACTGATTCTTATAATACCCCCAACTTGAGAGTTTTATCTGGTTTTGTGACCCCTAAATGCAGAGTGGTATCATGTTATGTGAAATAGTGAGCTTGTCCAAACTCTTATGTCCCTTTATTATATAGCTTATAATAAACAGGTATTATTATTTTTACAGCAAGTCAGAATGTAACAATGGCCGAGGAAGAGGAAGAAAATGATGCAGAAGAACATCTATGTCCTGCTGGTAGGAACTTTCTACAATTAGCAACCAAAAACCAATTCTTTGTGGATTTCATGAGTGATCATTCCAGAAACTCATGTCCTCCCAAAATAAAACACATTATATCACTGGGACTTATCTTTATTGATTTAAGAGGGATAAACAAAAAAATATTGCAGCTTACTGGTTATTAGATTAGCAAATTAGTATAGAAAGAAAACAATTAGTTATATAGCCCTAGAATTCTTATGTACTGCGATAAATAACTATGGCAAAATCCACAAAAAGAACTCATTGTACTCTTGTGAAAAAGTTCCATTTGTTAATGTAGGTAAACATCGATGGAAACTTGATCAATGTATGGTATGTAGTGTATGTGGTGAATGTACAGGCTATGGTGTAACTTGTATTAACAGTGGTAGAGCTGATAAAAATCCTGGCATGTAAGTTATACTTTGAAAATGAAATGAAATGAATGGAGTTTTACATCATACTTTAAGTTATACTTGAATGAATGAATGAATCTTGATGATTGTTCAGATCATACAAGTTGTTAATTTGTCTAAATGTATTTTCACAATGTCGAGCTATTACGAACTTCATACCTTGACTGCAATAGTCACCTTACTTGTATCATGGAAGTTTTGTAAATGAAGTCATTTGATTGGATTGTACACTAGGGAATACAGCCAATCAGAGGCCTTGATGGAATGTCTGTGAACACAAAACCATAATGCTTACAGCTTTTCTGTTCAGAGTCATGATTTGCTGTATTCGCTGGTGTACAATCCAATCAAATTTTTATTGTTATTATTATCAATTCGCTGGATTGCGTGATAGTGCCTATTGCAGTCAGGGTGTAAGTATGACGTTCGTAGTAGCTTGATATGGTGAAGATGATGTAATCCATACACATGGTTTTCTCACTGCTCTCAGGTTGGAAATAGAATCTCATTCGGCTTGGATCTTAACTTTATTTCATTTCCTAATTGATAATATGTTTGATCCTGTAGGCCATGTGGATGTGGGTCTGGTGATTCAGGGTGTTCAGAATGTGGAGCCTGTAGAGTTTGTGCTGGAGAGAAACTAGAACTTGAAGAACTAGATGAACGAGGATTGCTAGAAGTTTTCTCTATAGATAAGGAGCTGGCTTGGAAATTTTTTGGAGTTGGTGGTAAATATGATTTGAATTTTGGTTAATTTTTTTTCATTAGCAGTGATATCCAATTAAAGGTTTGTGGTATTTCATTGTGATTTTTCACCTACAATTTGACTAGTTTTTGATTGTATTTTCACATATTCAAGTAGGTAATCTAAAGTATATTCAAACTAACCAATCAGATATGATAAATTAATTTCAGGTGGAAGAAAACCAGAGAGTCAAATTAGTGGTAGGTTAGAACGAAAGTTTGAATTAAGACGAGCTCAACAAAGACTGGCTAGAGAGAAACGTAGAGGTACTGATAACATTGATGTATAAAGTAACTTTTACAATCCACTTCATTGATAAAGTAAAAGACATAATTTTAAGAATTATTGTATGTTCAAGACAGATATAAAAAATCTCACACAGAGAAATAAAGAATTTACTTTAATTTAGAATCCCTGCCTATCGGAGTGGTCTGAGTAAAAAAATAAATAGTATCTATAGACCTTTCCTTTTTTGTAGAAGTTGCTCCAGATCAGGAATCAGATTATACTAAATTAGTTAGTTTACCACCAGCAGAAGTTACCATGGATACAGGAGATATACCTGTGGCTCAAATAGCTTGTGGTCTACATCATACAGGTAGGACCAACTCTCTACTACAAAGGGATGAATTGACACTGATTCAGACTAGGATGTAAATCCACAGTGACTGTGTTTGATATCTATTACAAACTATTTCAGTATTATTACTACAAAATGGTGATGTTTATACATTTGGTAATAATTCTAGTGGACAACTAGGTGTAGGGGATACTACTATCAGGTATGATTTACATTATCATAGCTTTAAGGACTTGTAGAGAGATTTCCTATTTCCTTTCTGTTAATCAAGGCCCCTTATTTTCCAAAAATCAAGAAATGAAGTATTGAGGACCAGTAACAGAATGATGCTGGTGGGAATTATGTACCTTTGCAGAAAAAGTGAAAAACTGTTAAAAGTTGATTTTCTATATCTATATTGCTGATGGATCTTAAAACCATGACACTAAAAGAATGGCAAAATGTGATTTCTTGGGGGTAGATTTATTACAATATCAGCTGGAGTTATACTGTCATCAATGTTGTATTTTAGGGGCAGTCCAACAAAAATAGATCTACCATTTCCAGCTACTCAGATAGCAGCCGGTGGTACTCATACAGCAATACTATTGTCTAGTGGAGAGGTTTTTACTTGTGGATCCTATAGTGTATGTATGATGTCCTATTTTGAAAATATTTTTGTAAAAGACTTAATTTATGATTCTATCTCATTTTACAGAAGTAATGTCCATACTCTGAAATTAATTAGATTGTAGACTAACCACATGTTAAGTGGTAAATGATATGATAAATTATACTAGTAGCATTCAGTGACTTATTGATTGACTAATGTGTCAATAATGATTTATTTCTAACAGAAAGGTGCTTTAGGAAGAATGAGAAGTGATATGGCTAAAAGTAAAATCTATAACAGTAGTTCATTATTTCATACAGTACCAGGGCCTCTAGTATCAGTTGGTATGTACTATATTAACAATATCTTACTGGTTTAGACATTGCTAACTGGCATTATTAAAGCAACAATCCCACTCTTTTTCAAAGTGAAGAAAAAAATTGCATAATATTCCTTTTCGAAATTCCAATACAAACTTGATGAATTGTGGCAATATTTCATCATTCCATTTACAACTGTTGTCATAGTAAATAATACTTCAGATGTAACAATATTAATTCTAGGATCTAAATATGGTAGAAGAGCGACATGGGTTGGAGCCAGTGGTGATCAGACATTTATGAGAATTGATGAATCTTTAATTAATCCTCATACTCTAACAAGATCTAGTGTCTTTGCCAACTCTACTTCTATAGGTAAGAGTGTAAATTTTTATTATTATTTTTATTTGCTGCAAGAATAGAGAGTACAGAATCTATCTTCTTGAGATCTGGAAACATCTTCTTGATATTGTCTTAATATTGTTTTGATATTCCAGAAAATTTAAAACCATGTTAGTAGGGCATGTTAAGAAGAAATTTATAGCCTGTGCCCAATTAATGCAGATGTATCTCTAGATTGGCTTGATTTGAAAATAAATAGTCTTTTAATCATATCTTCATAAAGCTGATAGGACCTGACTTGGTAAATTGATAGTAGTTGAAGGTAATCTGCTGAGCAGAAAATCAATTTAACCATATTAATATAGATGAAAGTAACCTGTTATATTATTTTCAGGATTAATACCACGAGGAAAAGATCATCATGGTATAATGAAATGTTTAATGATCAGTAAAGTGGATGGAAGTTGTAAAAGGTTTGCACAAATTTCTCACTTAAAAATTGACATTCAAATCATTGCCTCAGTGATCGTTCTTAAAAAAAAGTCATGCAAATTATATTTTTCCAAGAATAAACGAACAATAATTGTCAGAATATTTTGGGAAACTAGCCTGGAATTTTGATAGATTGAGGTCCTAGATCATGATCTTTGAAGAATTAATACCGTACTATGTTCATGATTCATGATATTGAAGAGTTATTAAAAAGGTAGTCAGCATTAATTGAGTGATATTTATCGTATAGTTTCAGTTCATCAGATCAGGTTGATCTTAGTCAACATGCTGTTTGTTTAGATCCTGTTTATGATGTACTCTGGTCGTAAGTATTGTTGAAATTGAGTTTGTAAAGTAAAAAAGTAGTTGCCTATAATCCTTTGATTGAGATGGTCTTTATCCTGGACAGGTTTTTTGGGGAAATGCAATTTATATTAGATTGGATTGAAAGACATGAATTTTTTCAAATTGCTCAGATAGTTCACTGAGTAGAAGATTGCTATTGGTTTGTTATATTTTCACAGTTCTTACCAAATAATTTTACTTTATTTCAGATATTATCCACCAACTCATGACGTGCAGAGTTTTAATGTTATATCTACTGATGCTAGAGATTTACGTCTGGTTAATAGTGGCTATTGTCATATATTTAAACCAGAGTTGTCAGTTCCTACTAGAATGGGTTGTAAAGCCACCAGATCTCATTGTGCTCTTCATATGTTAGGTTGGTATTCTCCTTACCATTAACCATAGTTAGACAATTAAATTCTATTATCCTAGGATGTCTAGACAATTTAACAATAGTTAGACAATTAAATATTACTATTTTATTATCCGAGGATGTCTAGACAGTTTAACCATAGTTAGACAATTAAATGTTACTATTCTATTATCCTAGGATGTCTAGACAGTTTAACCATAGTTAGACAATTAAATGTTACTATTCTATTATCCTAGGATGTCTAGACAATTTAACAATAGTTAGACAATTAAATATTACTATTCTATTATCCTAGGATGTCTAGACAGTTTAACAATAGTAAGACAATTAAATATTACTATTCTATTATCCAAGGATGTCTAGACAGTTTAACCATAGTTAGACAATTAAATATTACTATTTTATTATCCTAGGATGTCTAGACAATTTAACAATAGTTAGACAATTAAATATTACTATTTTATTATCCTAGGATGTCTAGATAGTTTAACAATAGTAAGACAATTAAATATTACTATTTTATTATCCTGGGCTGTCTAGACAGTTTAACAATAGTTAGACAATTAAATATTACTATTTTATTATTCTAGGATGTCTAGATAGTTTAACAATAGTTAGACAATTAAATATTACTATTCTATTATCCTAGGCTGTCTAGACAGTTTAACAATAGTTAGACAATTAAATATTATTATTTTATTATCCTAGGATGTCTAGACAGTTTAACAATAGTTAGACAATTAAATATTACTATTTTATTATCCTAGGATGTCTAGACAGTTTAACAATAGTTAGACAATTAAATATTACTATTTTATTATCCTAGGATGTCTAGACAATTTAACAATAGTAAGACAATTAAATATTACTATTGTGATAGAGTGTATTTTTAAAGAAACTTGGTTGTTTTATTTAAGTCTTTAAAGAAGAAGGAAGTATATTTCAACCTCCTTGAAATACTGGATATCTACTTCTTCTTTATTCTTTTTCATCACCAGTTATTGTCTTCTAATAACTTCACAGGGTTTTATTATTAAAGTTATGAACTGAGAACATTGTTTTTTATATAACAACTGAGCTCGCTTCCCCCCTGAACTAGCCCGGCTACATTATTTTATTATCCAAGGATATCTAGACAATTTAACCATAGTAAGACAATTAGATATTTCTATTTTATTATCCTAGGATGTCTAGACAGTTTAACAATAGTTAGACAATTAAATATTACTATTTTATTATCCTAGGATGTCTAGACAATTTAACAATAGTAAGACAATTAAATATTACTATTGTGATAGAGTGTATTTTTAAAGAAACTTGGTTGTTTTATTTAAGTCTTTAAAGAAGAAGGAAGTATATTTCAACCTCCTTGAAATACTGGATATCTACTTCTTCTTTATTCTTTTTCATCACCAGTTATTGTCTTCTAATAACTTCACAGGGTTTTATTATTAAAGTTATGAACTGAGAACATTGTTTTTTATATAACAACTGAGCTCGCTTCCCCCCTGAACTAGCCCGGCTACATTATTTTATTATCCAAGGATATCTAGACAATTTAACCATAGTAAGACAATTAGATATTTCTATTTTATTATCCTAGGATGTCTAGACAGTTTAACAATAGTTAGACAATTAAATATTACTATTTTATTATCCTAGGATGTCTAGACAATTTAACAATAGTAAGACAATTAAATATTACTATTGTGATAGAGTGTATTTTTAAAGAAAC